>NC_142192.1:33185079-33255079 GCF_026936395.1 Plectropomus leopardus | reverse complement strand
AGAGGAAGCTGCGTTGCCGTGGCAGCAGCAGGTGCTGAGTCAGCAGGTGTGTCAGGTGAAGACGAGGACGGTGAGGAAGACGAGTCCATCTTCATCTCTTCTTCATGTGAAACTCTGTCTGTCCTCTTCATGTCTTCTGTTTGTCCTCCAGCAGTCTCACCTGCGCACAGGTAACACACACACACACACACACACACACACACACACACACACACACACACACACACACACACACACACACACACACACACACACACACACAGCGCCCTCTGATGGACTCAGGGAAACAACAACAATAATACGTTTTTTACGAGTCAGCGAGTAAATCTGTCTCTCGGTTCTCTGTCCGTCTTTCTGTCCTCAGCAGCGGTTGAGGACGAGTTTGTCTCAGAGCAGAAATCCTCGACGCCGACGGCAGAGCGACCAGGTACAGAGAAAAGTTCACTCCACAATAATTCTGCAAACTTTTTATTTTACTGTTGAGTTTTAGTTGTTTGAAGTCGGTCGTTAACCCTTAAACACCCGAGAGCCTGGAGATGGTTTGTCATTTTAACTTTGTGTTGTTTAATCTGCTGTGAAATGTGAAATTACGTTACGCTCTTTTTAAAAAGTGTAATCATAGCTATAATAATAACTACAATAAGATCAGATATAATAAATGGTAAAACTTACTTAAATAATAAATTAGGAAATAATTATTTAAAATATATATGTAATTTTTTTAAAAATCCAGATGAAATTTTAAAAATCAGAAAAAAATACGAAATACATGCACAAAAAACAAAAATTAAGTATACAAAAAAAAAAAACAAAAACAATAAAAAAAAAAAAATGATAGAAATTTGAATTCAGCAAAACTGAAAAAGAGGAATTATTTCATTAGACTTAAAAAAAAATCTACAAAATAATAGTAGGATAAACTAAAATGTAAATTCAGTAATTGATTTTAATTGAATATAAAATAAAATAATAATAATATAACAGTAAAATAAAATTAATATTTCTTTTTCTTACAAAAAAAATGTTTTAAATATCAGAATCACAGAAATTCTGTGGAAAATAAGTGAAAATAAAAAGTTTGATTACTGGTCATGTTGACCATGTTGACGTACGTCAGACTGAATGTGTGACCTCACTTCCTGTCTGCAGCTCCTCCCGGCAGCCTGGCCTTGACACGACCAACGAAGAAGAAAGTCCTGGTGGCTCCGGCTCTCAGTCTGTCTTTAGGTAATTAAAAAAAAATATATATATATATATATAATTATTATTATTATTATTTTAAGAGTTTGATGTTGTTTTCATAATAATAATAATAATAATATTAATAAACAGATAAATAATAATAAATCATTTTTTAACCCTTCAGGTCGCAGCGAGTCGATGGTCTCAGACGACTTCCCCTCGGTGTTCCTCTCCCCGTCACTCGGGGACGACGATGACACGGGACTCGACTTTGACCTTGACGCCATGGAAACGCCCTCTGACAGCGAATCACTGGCCTTCCCTATCTACGACCTGGACCTGGAAGGTGAGAGGTCAAAGGTCAGTCCACCTGTTTATGCGACCCGTCCCCAGAACACCTTTGATGACATCACAGGGTTGTTTTCCAGACGACCTGCGGCGCCTCGGCGTGGCGTCCCGGCGCCGCAGAGCGCCCGGCTTCAGCCCCAGGTCCAGGTTCCAGTCTGGGGGCGGCTGCGGAGCGGAGGCGGAGCACAGCGAACTGGGAGCTCTGGAGCGGGAGGACATGGTGGACGGGCAGGGCACCAGGTGGCGCTGTTTCTCCACCGGCGTCCCTCCGCAGGAGAGCCGCGTCAACATGAGCGTCCTGGAGCCGTTCCTGCGCGTGCTGTCACACGGAGGTACGAACGCTCGCCTGCTGGTTACGGACGTGTGAGGGTTCAATCACAGACTCTGTCCGCACGCGCAGAAAACTTTGAAAAACGGATATTTTCTCGACTTTTTGGCTCTTTTGTCCACACTGAACAGTTTATGAGTTTTTTTTAATTTTTATTTAAAATTAATTTTCAGTTATTGTTTGTGTGCACAAAGGTTTTTTTAATATTGGAAATATTTTAGATTTATTTTTTATTTTGAGTTAATTTCATTTCAGTTTTTTTTTTTTATTTAGTTCCATTGTTTTTTTTGTCTCTAATTTTGGTTTTTATTTTAAGTTATTTTGAGTTAAGTTTTTAGTTCGTTTTAGTGTGTTTTTTGTCTTCCATTTTGGTTTTTATATTAGTTTAATTTTAGTTATTGTTAGAGGTGCATACATATACTTATTTTTTATTTTCAGTCATTTTTTGAGTTCAGTTATTTTAGTTAGTTTTTATGTTGTTTTTTTTCGTTATTGTTAGAGCTGCATAAACATGTATTTTTATTTTGAGACATACATTTTTTTAAGTTTAGTTTTTTACTTAGTTTTATTTTTTTAGTTTGTCATTTGTCATTCCAGTCCATTTTTTGTTAGATTTGCAGTACAGTTCGGTCCAGGTCGGTCACATGATGCCATGGGACCCAAAAAGACACAAGTCACAAAAATATCTGAAAATGTAGACGGGAGCTCAAACACCTGCTGTACCTTCTCTGTTTTCTCTCAGGTTACTATGGAGACGGTATGAATGACATCATCGTGTTTTCCTCGTGCTACCTGCCGCAGAATAGTCTGGAGAATTACCAGTACGTGATGGACAACCTGTTCAGGTAAAAGCAACCTGATCTGCACAAAACACGCCGACAGCGTCTGTTCCTGCCAGACTGTGGAACGGAAACAATACATTTGTTGTGTTTTTTTCACCTAAAAACAGTGACATCATGACAAAAATCTGGCATTTAAAGGTTAAAATTTTGAAACTTTGTGAATATTTGATACTTTTGATGAGGAGAGATGATGGTAAAACAAAAAAATTATTAGTGAAGTAGAAAATAATGTATGCAGTTTTTTATAGTCAGATTTTGAAAAGTGCAGTTTGAGTGTGTGTGATATTAAAATGGGCTCGAAGGGGTTAAAAGTCACTCCACTGAGGTTTTAGGGGAAATTCACAAAATCTCCCTCAAACAGAAGAGAAAAAACACAGAACGAGCTTCAAAAGAGCAAAGACGGCAGAGTTTGCGTCCGTTAACGTGCATCACGCTGAGGCGCGATCGCAGAGCGTCGGCTGCTCTCAGCTCGTCTTCAGGACTCGCGTCCTCCGTCAGCCTGCAGCGGCCGATCGCCATCGCCTCCAATCAGCGCAGAGGGACTCCGGAGGAAACGAAATGATGAGAAGGAAGGGACGAGGAACTGACACAGACATTCATTCATTTCTTTGTTTAAAGGGAGCGTGCGCCGTTTAAAAGATGAATGTCGCCGTTTGATGCAGATTCCAGCTCAGAGCTGATTCTGCAGGTCACAACAAACACGGCGCAGTGACACGAAGAGGAGGACGCGAGACAAGTGTGGGTTTAAAATGCACAGTTTAGGGCACAGTCCTGCCTGGAAACAGCAAAGTCTGGCTAATAAACCGTCAGTTTAGTGTTCGGTTGATCTGCAGCTCAGCAGGCGTCCGAGGCGTCACACCGTCCTCCGGAGACACTTACAGACAAAGATGTAAAATGGACAAAAGTAACATAATTGTGGTTTTCTTGTGTCGCTCTGTGCGCGTGTGTGTGTGTGTGTGTGTGCGTGCGTGCGTGCGTGCGTGCGTGCGTGCGTGCGTGTGTGTGTGCAGGTACGTGGTGGGGACTCTGGATCTGATGGTTGCAGAAAACTATGTGATGGTGTATCTTTGTGCTGGAGGTCAGAAAGACAAACTGCCGGGAATCAGCTGGCTGAGGGAGTGTTACACCACCATCGACAGGAGGTACACCTGTCTGTCCACCTGTCTGTCCACCTGTCTGTCCACCTGTCTGTGTGTCCATCCGTGTGTCCTCCTCCTGTCAGCTGTTGTTTCAGTCTGTGTCCACTAGGAGGCGTCAAATCGTCACTGTAAAAACACAAATAATCTTTTTTCTCTCCTCAGTTTTTACTGTAAAACTCAAGTTTAAACATTTTACTTTACACCTGTACGGTGTGTGTGTGTGTGTGTGTGTGTGTGTGTGTGTGTGTGTGTGTGTGTGTGTGTGTGTGTCTGTGTGTGTGTGTGTGTGTGTGTGTGTGTGTGTGTGTGTGTGTGTGTGTGTGCGTGCACAGGTTGAGGAAGAACCTGAAGGGTTTCTATGTGGTTCATCCCACCTGGTACATTAAAGCTCTGATCACCATCATCAAACCCTTCATCAGGTCAGCCTCCTCCTCCTCCTCCTCCTCCTCCTCCTCCTCCTCCTCCTCCTCCTCCTGCTCCTCCTCCAATATTAGTAATAAAAATAATAATAACAATAAAAACATAATGTATTCAGTTTTTTTAATACTTAGTTGTAGTAATTGACATAACTGTGAGCTTATATATTTTCCACGTTTTTATATTCCCACATCTGTTTTCATTAATAAATAATAATAACAGCCTGCAGTGATTCTGCCGACGGGGCTGCTGTAACTGTAACAAACCAAACTCACATTTCGTTTTTCATCTTTCCTCCTGGTTATTCATATTGTTTCCTAATTAATAAATGTTTTTTTATTTGTTCTCTTCAGCTCAAAGTTCAGCAGGAAGCTGCAGTTCATCGACAGTCTTCAGGATCTTTCTGACTTCATCCCCACGGAGCACGTGCAGATCCCAGACTGTGTCGCACAGTGAGTGTTTACATCTAAAGTTTACTTAAAATATCCCAAAAAGTTGATCCATTTAAACAACAAAGGAGGAGAAATTTAAAACACACATAAAACACAAACGATCTGAGACTTCTCATTAAAAATATTATATAACAAAAAGAGCCCGAAGTTTCTCTGAACTCTGTCCGGTGCTCTCATGCTCACACGTACAAATCAAACACGTATTCAGTCTTCATGCGACAGAAAACAGCGATTCGAATCATAAAATGATCAAATTATTATGTGATAACTGTGTGTGTGTTGATGCATGTGTCCTAAATGTAGTCCAGATTGTGTATTTGAGTGTAATCAGTGAATTTGCAGCTCAGCTCCTACAATAAGTCTAAAATACACTGTGGAAACTAAATAGTTACATTCAGACTGTTCAGGTCCAAAAATGCTCCATTGAAACCCATTCAAACTGACATTTTTGATCCCACAGCCATCAGAGCAGAAAAACAGGACTTGTATTATTTCTGGGTGTCATTCTGGGCTTTTGACTCTGAATTTGTCATTTTGACTATTTTCCACCTGATGAGGTCATTTTGACCATATTTGGCATATGGAGGAAATACATGCTATTTCCACTAGGTGACCTGTCACAGTCAATGTAGCTGCTGATCACTGACATATCCCAGACTGTCAGCAGCTACACTCACACACTGACATATCCCAGACTGTCAGCAGCTACACTCACACACTGACATATCCCAGACTGTCAGCAGCTACACTCACACACTGAGGAGGAGGAGACTCAACATATATATTTTTTTTCATCTAAAAACATTGTGGCATCATGACAAAAATCTGGCATTTAAAGGGTTAAAATTCTAAAAAAAAAAAAAAAAAAAAATGGATATTTGATATTAATGATTAGGACTGATGTTTAAAAAATAAACTCAACAAAAGCAGAAAATCACATTAATGTATAATATTTTTTAATGTGTGATATCAGTGTGTTTTACATTAAAGCGGAGCCTTTTTTTTTTTTTTTTTTAATTAATTTTTTAGCTGAAATGAAGTCGCTGACGGCGTCTCCTCTCTCTGCAGGTACGACCGCGGTCTGACCAGGTGAGACTGGAAACACCTGCACACGTGTGGTTAACGTGTGGTTCACGTGTGGCGGAGCTTCACGTCTCTCTGCTGCTGCTTCTGTCTTCATCAAGTGTTAAAGATTTCAGACTTTTTCGTTTTTAAAATATCTTTGTAGCTCAGCGAAACATCAGGGTTTGAGTTTGACCTGACGTGCTGCGATGATCAGAGCCGCTGCGTTCGTCTCGGCTGCTGGAGATAAAATCTGTGAGCAGGTTATGAATTATTCTCAGCGCCGGACGGATTTAAGATCGAATATCTTCCCTCTGGGCTTTTTAAAACTGAACAAACTCTGAGGACGAGTGCAGATCTTCACTCTGCAGGTTGTTTTTGTTTCAGATTTAAAAAATGATCTGATTTTGTTTTAGGACACATTTTCATATTTGACCACTTTTTACAGAAAACTTTTTTTCCTGCTTTTTTTTGGTTTGTTTTTTAAGTTAATAACATTTAAAGTGTTTCAAATGTAATTTAATCTTAACTCTTCAAGGGGAAGGTTTTTGAAAACCTGGAGAAGGTTTCCAAAGTCCCACAAAGGCTTTTCTAACCCAGTGAAGGTTCTTCAAATCCAGCAAAGCTTCCTAAAACCTGGAGAAGGTTTGGGAAACCAAGCAAAGGTTTTTGAAACCTGAAAAGGTTCCTAAAACCCCTGCAAAGGTTCTTGAAACCTGATGAAGGTTTTTGAAACCGAGGAAAGATTCCTAAAACCCAACAAGGTTTTTGATACCTGATGAGAGTTTTTGAATCCCAGCCAAGGGTTTTAAAACCTGTCAAAGGTTTTTGAATCCCAGCTAGGGGTTTTGAAACCTGGCAAACCTTTCTTAAACCTGGGGAAGGTTTTAAAAACCTGGCAGCGGTTTTTGAAACCTGGCAAGTTTTCAAACTTGTCTGCTGACTCAGCACTCTCAGGGCTCGCGTCACTTCCTGTCGTAACTGATGAGTTAAAGGTGACAGTTTTGTTTTCGGTGCTGAATAAAATCGTTTGGGTGTTTACTCGTGTTTGAAAGCGTCTGTGTGACCAGACCTCGTCCGATTTCAGATGTGACGTCAGTCTGCAGCCGCTCAGACTCACAGACAATATTTGAGTTTGAGTCTCAGCGAGTTTTTCTGCCCTAACGAGGGCTGCAGGAGCTCTGTGAACACCTTTATTATGTCTGTGTGTGTGTGTGTGTGTGTGTGTGTGTGTGTGTGTGTGAGGAACACTGTGGTCTTTTATAAACAACAGGAAACTGTGTGTGTGTGTGTGTGTGTGTGTGTGTGTGTGTCGGGCCTGTATGTGCGCTGCTCAGGAAATGGAGGCTGACAGGAAGGAAGTGAGGTAGCCACTGAGGAAACTCAATAAACAGGAACACAGACCACAGTGTGTGTGTGTGTGTGTGTGTGTGTGTGTGTGTGTGTGTGTGTGTGTGTGTGTGTGTGTGTGTGTGTCACATGAGTCACATGATGTAAAATGTGCACGGTTTAGGGGCAGGTGTGTGCATGATTGCGTGTGAAAAAGTGTGAAATCATCTCCTCTTGTGTGTGACTTGCTGTTGCTGAGAGGCCGGTGTTACTTTGACATTTAGACATTGATTGGAGCCCAAAAAAAACTGTCTGCGTCGCCACTGACTACCACGCAAAAAAGTGTATATAGTGTTAAATATATAAGGAAATGGATGAGGCCTCAAAAGGTCTTGAGTTATTTACATATAAAGTATACAAACATATATAATTTAACATACAGTTTAAAGGGAAAAAAGAACTTTGGTTTTGAATTCATCTCAAACACCCGACCATAGATTTTGATAACGGACTGGCATTGTCGCGGATGAAACAGCTGATTGTCCCACAGCAGCGCGGTGAGACAAACAGACAAACACAGCTGAGCAGCGCGGATCTTCGGCATGGTGGCTGGCAGCGCGGATCTCCAAAATGGCAGATGGCAGCGAGGATCTCCAACACATTGCAAGCAGCGGATCTCCGGCAGCGCGAATCTCCGACACGGCAGCTGGCAGCATGGATCTTGACAGGCAGCGCGTATCTCAATCCCTGAGTGAAATATTATCATTACAAATGATGAGGCACCAGAAGACAAATATAAGGACTACCACCATAGTCGACGGCGGGATGGGGCTGGATTGGGCCAGAATTAGCCTTAGCCCCACCTTCGCCCTTCATCCAACAACCAGAAAAAGGACCATATCAGCTCCTGTAACTGTCCTCTGTGTTCGCGTGAACTCCTCCGCACCCTGACAGCGGGATGCAGCTGCACACATTAAACTGATCCCAGTTCGGGGGGAGAGTCGCCCCTCAGTCATTAAAAGTCCTGGTTGGTCATAGACGTCAGGTTATCACTGACTCCAGATCAGCGGGAAAGCGCGGCCGCGTCGCGTCACTGACGTCACGCGTGTGCGGCCGCGCCTTCACCAGCTAACATTTCCTGCTCACTGCCGTCATCGCGAGCTAGCAGCTAACCGAAGTCAAGTCGGGAAATTGAAATGTGAAAATAGACCGTGTCATTTTCAGAAAACATGTTGGATAACTTTTCACCCACACCTGAGGAGGACCAGGAAAGGGAGGAGCTTCCTCCACCTGCCGAGTGAGTTTAAATATATTTACATCAATCAAATCAAAGATCGATGGTGTGTGTGTGTGTGTGTGTGTGTGTGTGTGTGTTTGTGTGCGTGTGAGTGTGTGTGTGTGTGGGGGGGGGGTGGCCGTTAAAGTCTCCTTGTTACGCCTCCTTTGCATTCTTACACAGAGCCAAATGGCAGCATCATGTCTGCGGCCTCTTCTCACGCCAAACTAGCGCCGCTCTCTCAGTGTTTTCGGTGTATGAACGTGACGCCATAAGACACCTTCGGTGTCCAATCAGAATGCAGCTGGACTGTGTTACATGTTGACGTTGCTCCTGCGTGAAACACTGACGGACAGCCAGGTATTAACGCTGTCGGTAACCAGGTAATAAAAGGAGCACAGGTGCATTTATAGAGTAAAGGGATTATGTATTTTTGTAGGCTAACAAGAGGTTAGCGTCGCACTGGTTCCCTCGTCAAAAACCTTCTGGGATTTCCGATTATCTCCAAAAATAAGCTCTGTGACGAACATTACTTTACGATACTTTGAGGTTTTGTTCAGCGTGATAATCTTCACAGATTAACTCCCCGTCTGTGTGTTTTAAATTAAATCTCCAAAAGCAAAAAGCTGTTGTTAGACTATGTACCAACGACATCGTGGTCGCACGACCTCAATGTCACCACCCCGAATCGTTCAGCTTCTGATTTGGTTTAGCGCTCAATAACATGTTCTGATTGTTGCTTTGAAAACGTTCTTCCTGTGTTCTCACGTAACATAGTGGGAACGTTTTATAAGAGAACGTTCTCTGATGTGTCGCCTCTCAACATCACCGAAACATCCTCACAACATTTAAACGTTACGTCTTAGTCAGCGTTTAACCTTAGAGGAACATTGTTAGGGTTTGCCAATGTTGTGGGAACGTTCCCTGTTAACTGGGATTGTTGTTGTCCGCTGACTCACACATGGCTGTTTGCACGAAACATAAAGTGCGGCCGTGACGTCGATATTGTCACAGGATCCGCACATCGCCGGTTTACGGGGCACCTGAAGGGGTGGCGTTTTCAAAACATGACACTCTGGAAGCCGGTTTCAGAGTTTTCAGGCCTCCAAACCGCCGTTGTCATGTAAACGAAAGGCCAAACTGCAACAAAAGTTTCATGCAAGATCTGTTGCCATGTAAAGGTCCCTCAGTTAGCTCCTAACTGCTGCTTTTTAAATCTCCCGTGGTCGGTTGCATCACGCCGTCAAAACGTCTCACCCGTCCTGTTGGCTCTTTCACACACGTCCTTTTGGCGTTGTCACTACCTGCCAGCACGAATCCAACATTTACCTTTTACACAGAACAGAGAGCGGCTACGATCTATGTTAGAGACTCATTTACTGTAGGACACACACACGCGCACACACACACACACACACACACACACACACACACACACACAGTTCGTTAAGGTGTTTATCTGATTTACATCAGTAACTCCAATGAATCCACCAAAACTGAAACCAAACTTACCCCAAACCCCAAACTACTCCATGAACTCATTTTCCATGATCAGATTACACACACACACACACACACACACGCATACACATACACATACACACACACACACACACACTATACAAACTCAGTTTATAACAAGCCACCAGCGACCACATCTTTAATTTTTCTACTTGTGTTGTTTCCGCCTCCTCAGTGCAGGACTGGGGTTTCCATGGCGACACACACACACACACACACACACACACACACACACACACCATTATTACAGCTCTGCGGTCTCTGCACAGCTGCTTGTAATAAAACATGTTGAAGTGAAGGAAACAGTTGCTCTGAACATGTGAACATACATGTGGATTCAGACACGCTGACGTCAGTTTGATGGAAGAAAGTTTCAGTTATTTATATATTTGTGTGCATTTCCAACAGTCACACTGAGAAATGCCTTTGCAAGAAAATACACGTTATATACTGGAGAATAAGTTAACAAGATGCATCAATTTATGATGAGAAAAACATTTTCCTGTTATAATACATCACAAAAAGTGCAAAAGTCTATGTAATATAACAGAAACCTGAAAATAAAAGTAACTTCAATAACAAACATGTTACAATAAATAAACAAAGATAAAAATAAAAATGAATCTTGTAAAAAAAAAAAAAATCTGTGTAAAATATAGGGAAAAATTGTCAAAAAAATCTGAAAAATAAAAGGAACTTCATAAAATGAACAAATTAAAGAAATAAATACAAATAATAATTGATCTAGTTACAAAATCTGTTTCAAATGTATGGCAGAAAAAGACAAAGTCAATTTAATATAATAAAAACAGAAATTAATAGATTTAATCAAAATACTAAAACTGTATAAAAACGTCTTTATAAAATGTGATTTTTGATCACAAAAAAAGTCAATCATGCCGTTACAATGCCTGGATTAAAGGGTTAAAAAATGGATTGGAAATGTGGTAAATTCACAAAAAGTCCAAATATCACAAAGTGTTTCCTCTGAAATGTAAAAGCTGCAGAAACAGAGCGAATAAATAATGACGAACATTTTCGTCAGTTTCCGGTTCAAATTTGAAAGAGTCACATGTTGACGTTTTTTAAGTCATTCTGAACGTTTCAGGAGAAAATCGACACAAAAACAAAACGTTCTGTGAAATTTTAACACTGAACATTTAATAAAAATGACTCGGGGACACACGGGACAGACGAGGCAGCAGATTTATTCAGCCGTCATGAGACACGCGTTACATAACGGGAATAAAGTGGATCTGTATTTCTGCGTCTGCAGAGGAGGCGCTTACATAACGACAAACACGAGACAAAAACCAGAAAACAGAAAAAGTGATCATCACCCAGAATTTCACCGAAGACGTGCAGATTATTAAAGAGTTAAAGAGATTTTAAAGTCGTGAAAGAAATTTAATTAAAAAAATGTAATTTAAAGACTCAGATTCTTATATTTTAGTTCATCTCTAAATCCTCTCAGCTTTAAAATTATTATTTGAGACGTTTGTTTTATTTTTTATTTTTTGAAAGCTTTTGAAAAACTACACATAATTATCAAAATTACATATATAAAATTATGTTACAAAATTACTATAACTTTTTAAAGCACTTGTTCCGAGTCTCAGTTGTTACTTCCTTTTTCACATTTTTATTTATTTATTTATTTATTTACAAATTTCAGGTAATTTCCTTTTTCTTTTTACTATTTTCATGCTAATTTTTTGTTACTCATTGTCTTTTTCCTGTTTTTGAAAGAAATACGTTTTAACAGGTTTAACCACCTAAAATATATATGTTCTCCATAAACATTATCTTTAGCTCAATTAATGTACATTTTGTTAATAATTAGTGTAAATAAGATTTTCAGGCATTACAGATCGACATGATGAGAATTCATTATTTTCTATTTAAAAATATTTTTTTAAACAGTTTTTTCTTTACACTGTTAAAAAAAAGACATTCACATTTTTTTCAACACATTTTTTCTTCAACATTTCTGAAATATTTTCTCTTAATGCCGATTTATTCAAACAGCACTTCTCTTCTGTTAGGTGAAGGAGAGGACATTTTGTTTGTGTGGATTCGTGCTCCAAAAATGATTTCTTAAAAAAATCTTGCATTTTTAAATCTTGAAACACGTAAATCTGACCCACAACATAACAGGAGGATTTAAAGTGTTTTATTTTTTTGTCACGTTGATTTCGGTGATATTATCATCCGCCGTCTAAAGCGGGACGCGTTGGCAGGTTGTCATAGAAACAGCACGATGTTTCTCTTATTTAATAACATTATTTTCAGCAGTTTTCATTCTCGCAGTTTTCTGGATCACAAACCAGAACCGCCGAGTGTCAGTCAAGTGAACACGTCTTTTCTTCTTAACCCTTTGAAACCTGCATCATCATTTTATTTTATATATGCATTTATTTATTTATTATTATTTATTATTGTGCTGCGTTTAGACGCATTTTACAAGCTAACATGTCCCAAAAATTACAAGAAATTAGTCAAATGTGACAAGAAAACTACCTAAATATTAGATTTAAATAAGAGGGAGCACTGGCAAAAAAATGCACGGAAATAAAGGAAAATGTCCAATTATATACATTTTATATTTCTAATTACAGATATTATAAAATAACTAATATTACATAATTTCTGGTTGCAGAAAAAAATAATAATGCAAATACACGAAAGCGAAATTTTCAGGTAATTTTCTTGTTTGGATTTTTTAACTTTTTTTTTGCTCATTTTTGGTCAGTGTCCTGTTAAGTTGCTTGTTGCCTTCTGTGAAACTCTGGTTTCAAAGGGTTAATAAAAACACAAATTTACATGAAAATAAGTAAAATCATCTGCAGAGAGCAAAAACATCGCTGACTTTCTATTTACAGAGAGGAGTTTTGTTTTTGTAGGAGTTTTTTTTTTCTCGGCTGCGGAGGCGTCTGATTGGTTCATATCACAGAAAGACGAATGTGAGCTCAGAACGAAATAAATCCGCTTCGACTTTTTTTGATAAACTCCTGCAGGTTTTTCCACAGATTCTAACTATGCGACGTTTATTCAGAGAGAGATACAAACACAGATCAATAAATCAGCAACTGTTCATAAACAACAACAAAAAGCACAAAAATATTTTGGTAAAAAGAAACTTTACGAACACACATTTTCATATTCAGGCCTGTTTCACCGCATCGTCTCTAAATCTATTTTCTGACGGAGATTTCGGGGAAAGTGCGCTCCAGTGTACACTGGGAGGGGAGTCCCGTGTGTGTGTGTGTGTGTGTGTGTGTGTGTGTGTGTGTGTGTGTGTGTGTGTGTGTGTGTGTGTGTGTGTGTGTGTGTGAGATGAAGAGGGAAACTGTGGCCGTGAAAAACAAAAGGAGCCAGTCTTTGTGTTCTCGAGTTTCCAGGAATCAGAAGAGAAACGAGTCCAACCTGAAGACTTGAACCCTGAAAAAAGGCAAAATTTGGTAGAAGTTCCTTAACCCTTTGAAATGTAAACAAATCAGCTTAATTTAATTAGTGTAAGAAGAGGCAAAAATGGCAAGAAATTAGTACATAAAAAATAAAATAAAAAAAGTAAAATAAAAAATTTACCTGAAGAAAAGTGACGTCGCTCCGGCTTTAACCCTCTGAACCCTGACCAACAAATCGGTGTTTTATTTTAAAAAATCATGGGAAAAGAGCAATGAGCAACTTGGTAAGAAATGTAGCAAAAATTGCAAGAAATTAGTACATTTAGATTTTTTTTAAAGTTATGGGAACACATCAAAAGGAAAAAGAAAAAGTTTCTCGGGTCTCAAAGGGTTAAACTTAAACGGTGACTGAATGGAGTGTGTGTGTGTTTGGGCGTTGCAGATGTGTTTTTCGTTTTTATTTTCCGTGTTGAAGCTGCGTCAGGTTCAGTGTGTTCACCGCAGGTTCAAACACGTTTCCTCTGATGACCTGCAGTAACCTCGCTCACCTGACGCACGTTTACGCGACGACGGCGAGTCGTGCAAACTCGGATCTTTTCTGCATCTCTGAAACTCAAACGTTTTGGGTTTAAGCTGATCAGCCTGCAGCTACATTCAGACTGTTAAAGTCAAAAAATGCTCCACTGATCCCCCTAAATCACGCTGCACCTTTAACCCTTTAAAACCCGAGCAGACTGCTTTGATTTCTTTCAAAAACGTGGGAAGAAGGCGACAGGCAGCGCAACAACAAGAAATTAGCAAAAAGTTACAAGAAAATGACCGAAAAAAAGACAAAACAACCCAAAAAAGGTGAAGAAATAAAAATATTTAGTATGTTTTTTTTTCTAGAACACAATTTAAATATATAATTATAATGGCAATACGTAATATAGTTTTCTGTAAATTATTTCCTAGTTTTTGAATATAATAACCTCCACCCTTTTTTTAAACTACGTTTTGGGTCATTTTCGGGTTCTTCATTGCATTTTTGAATGAAATCAAACCGGTTTTCTCAGGTTTTAAAGGGTTAAATGTCCAAAGATTCAGCAGCAGAAGAAGAACAGCTGGTGTGTGTGTGTGTGTGTGTGTGTGTGTGTGTGTGTGTGTGTGTGTGTGCGCGCGTGCGTGTGCGCGCTGACGGCGGCCTCGTGTGATTTCTGTTTCTGGCTCCTCGTTTGTTGTCGATGTACACGCCGTCAGCTGATCGAGCTACGTGACGTAACAGCAGCTTTTTAATCGGCTGTTTTTAAACTGGAGGAGAATCTTTAAAACTCCCACGCTCTGAGCGGTGCCGTGAACGCAGCACGCCGTCCTCAGGAGACGAGCAGCAGCAGCTCACATTTTCCTTAAATAGAGGTTTTGGCCTCTTCGGGGAGGAAGTGGCCGGACGCCACGGCGAGGGGGAACACCGTGAGTCAGCTGTTTCCACGGCAACCACCTCGGTGTGGTGAAGACAACAGCTGAGGGCTGAAATACAGTTCAGCCCGAGTGACGTCATCGACCTCCGAGTTTGACCTTTTTAGATTTTCTGTGTGTTGAGGTATCAGTTTGCAGTCGAGTTTGATTAAAATTGAGCGTTTTTGGTGTCAAACCCAGAGAACAGCGAGGTCACGTTCACACTCTTATTTCTGGTCATTTTTGGGTTAAATGACGTGAACCGTCTCCACACTGCAGACGTGTATTCTGGGCTGTCTGAAGGTTCATTTTGAGATATTTTTAGACTGAATATCTTTAAAAATCAGACTGTTTTAGAGCAAAACAACTGAATAAATGAAACAAATCTGTGAATTTCACATCTAACACTTAAAGCTTTGAAGAACTTCGGCTGCGGTTTACAGAAAATACAGAAAACGTAAAAGTTGTTTGGTCGAAAAAGCAGAAAATTGAATGGAGTTTGGTCGGCAGGTTTTGTTCTGCTTCGTGTTACAGTTGCAATTAAACTTTTTGGGGAGTTTAAAACCATATAATCCTCGAAACACGAGCAAATTCGCTTGATTTCTTTCAAAACATTGGAAGAGAAAATGACCCCAAAAAATTAGCAAGACATTAATAAAGAGTACAAGAAAATTACCTAAAAAACAGCAACAAACAAAAAACACCCTGACATAAAATTAAAATAAAATAAAACCACCAATGAGAACTTTTTTTTTTTTTAAATAAAAAAAGAAAGAAAATGAACTGGACAAGTTGCTTAAAATTTATAATATTCTGTAAAATACATGTAAATATATAATTCTGATAAAAATAAAGTTTCCTGGACATTTTTGCTGAGCTTAATTTTTTTCTAAATCTACTAAATCTTGCAATTTGCCGTCAAATCACTTGACCCATAAATCAGCAAGAAATCGGTAAAAAGTAAAAGAAAATGACCTGAAAATTAGCAAAAGAAAAAAACAAATAAATAAAATGAGAATGTAAAAAAAAAAAGAAATTACCGTAATTATAGCAAATCTGTTACAAATATCGAATAACAATAGTTATAAATATAGTTCTCTGGACATTTTCACCATGCTTTTGTTTTTTTTTTTTTAATTATTTTCTAAATGTACTAATTTCTTGCAATTTGCTGGACATTTCTTGCCAAGTTGCTCAGTGCTTAAATTCATTTCTTCAGAGTTTAAATGTTTAAATACTAAAAGTGATGATAAAAGTGATGCTGATGCAGATCTCAAAGGGTTAAAATAAGTTTAGGGCCTTTTTTTGTCCAAATAGCGGCTGATATTTGAAGAGACTCTCTGAAAAGGACTTTTCGTTGTCCCACGACGTCTCGCCGAATATCAGACACCTCAGCTCAGTCCAATCATCAGGAGACCCAAACTGGTTCCCCGAACCAGAGGTTGAGAAACTCCGCAGCGCGCCGTCAGGATGTTTGATCAGAAACAACGAGAAATAAAAAACACATCAAAGAAATCAGACAGCAAATCACCCAAAAACAGCAGGAAATCCGAAATAACGTCTGCTTAAAAACGTTCGGATAAATGAAGCCGTTTGATCTCGACGCAGCATCGAATGAGTCCCGAAATATGTCAGCTGAAGACCCGTTCAGGGCCGCGACCCACAGTTTGAGTCGTCAATGAACAGAAATAAAATCTTAAAGTTAAACTTTTCCAAAAATGGATGAACTGCGTGTCCAGTGAGGCAACAACGTTTAAATGTAACCCTTTGAAACACGAGCACATTAATTTATTGGATTTCTTTCAAAAACACGGGAGGAAAGAAATGAGCAACTTAACAAGAAATGACCAAAAAAATCAGCAACAAATTAGTAAAATGTTCCAAAAAAAAGAGGAAAAAAATCCCTGAAAATTAGCACAAAAAAAGAAAGCAATATAAGGAAAGAGGTTTAAAAAATAAATAAATAAAATTCTGTATTAACAATTATAGATTTACAGACAAGTTCAGTTTTTCAGTAATACAGAATAATCCGAAATTCTGTTTTTGCAATTTTCAGGATATTTCTTGCTTAAATAAAAGACAGAAAGAAAGAAAAGAAAAGAAATAAAGAACAAAAAACAAGTAAATGACCTCAAAAAAGTAAAATAAAATATTTTCTATATATATTTGAATAAAATAGTCTAAATTTTTTTTTCCTTTTTTAAGGATAATTTTGTACATTTTTTAACATGAATTTTTCGGGGTGGTTGTCAATTTCTTGCAATTTGCTCATTGCCTTTTCCCATTTTTCTGAAGAAAATTAAACCTTTTTTCTCGGGTTTTAAGGCGTCTGAATGCTGCAAAGGAAAAACTGTCAGTCCAGGTTTCAAAGGGTTAAAGTGGTGGGATATTAAGACCATATGACATCACACACACACACACACACACACACACACACACACACACACACACACACACACACACACACACACACACACACCAGCGGGACTTTCCCATCTCCGAGAATAAGAGTCTTTAATCATTCAGCACCAGCAGTCAGGCTGTGCAGAGTGAAGCATCCTGGGAATTGAAGTCCAATGATGTCATCACCACGGCCATGTGACTAATAAACAGAGGCGGGAGGTTTGCAAACAAAAACAACAACAGAAACAAACAAAAACACAACAACAAAAAAAGTGTAAATACTCCTTTAGAAGTGAACAAAAGCACAGCAGAGCAGAGTGAAGCATCCTGGGAAATGTAGTCCTCTGAGGAAACAGCTGCTGGGGGCATTTTTCACACTGTGAGGGTTTGAATGAAGCATTGTGGGATTGTTTTTCCCTCAGAGCTTCCTGAACAACCCTATGAATGCTGGGAAATGTAGTCTTTGTGGGATTTTTGTTTAAAGCACTTTGAAGCCAGTTTTTTTTCTTCCTTAAATACAGACATTCTGTCATGTGTCGCATATCCTGAACAGAAGGGGATTCTGGGAAATGGAGTCCAGTGATGTCATCGGTTTGATTTAATACTGACGGGGAAACCTCTTTGTGTCTGCCCTCTAGTGGTGAATACAAGAATAACATTTTCTAAAAACTCCGATCACAATTGTTTATATTTTAAATTCAATTAAAAAAGTGTCTCCTTGATGTCAGAGTTGAGCGCAATGTGGACAAAGAAAGGCATGCTGGGATATGTAGTCCTTGCCTTTGTGGGGTCGGATGAAAGCTGGCGGTTTATTGGACCTGAGACATAAAAAAAACTCCCTCAGCTCAGCAGGATTCTTCGCCTGGACTCGTGATTGGATGTTTTTTTTTGTTGTTTTTTGCTGTAAGAAAATACTGAGATTACAGACGTTTTTCCCCTTTTGGAAAAAAAAAACAAAAATCGTCAGAGAAGAGATTTGGCTTCTTTTGGGTCAGGACGGCGCCCCCTGCGGGCGGCTGGCGGTGCAGTGCTTGCTCAGCAGGCAGAAGGTCGTGGTGGAGGAAAGAGAAGGTCGGTCAGCTGGTCTACGTCAGTTTAACACACTCCTAAAAAAATAAAAAACACAAGATGGAGTCAGCAGCTGTGCTGTCAGCGCCGCCTACAGGCTGCAGCGATCACTACAGCCACAATACGGAGTCATTCATTCATTTTTCCAGACACGGAAACAAATTTGTAAATTTATTTTAAATCATGAAATGTAAATATTTCAGCATTTTTTTCCACTCCCAGGCTGTCGGAAAACTTTGTCAGTGACCCTCAGCGTCAGAAACAAACGCTCAATGGACACAAAACGCGCCTGATGCACGACGCACCCTTTAGCGTCCGTATGAGATGCAAATAGTTTTAATTATACAGCATTACAAAGCATTTTTCCACTCCCAGCGTGTCAGAAACTGATTCTGTAAGCGACTTTCAACCAGCTCCAATTAAAGAAACTCATCAGCGTTAATAATTTAACAGATGTAGTAATAACGGTTTGTGTGTGTGTGTGTGTGTGTGTGTGTGTGTGTGTGTGTGTGTGTGTGCGCACACACTTACCGGCTATAACAGGCTGTTCCTGCCATTCATGTTCGGGCCTTTAGACCTCATCTGTTCCTGAACCGACCCCGACTGTACACACACACACACACACGTGCACACACACACACACACACACACACACACACACACGTCAGTATGTAACAATACAACTGATGACAGTAAATGTCACGTATATTCTGTTCGTCCAGATTTTTTTTCACGTTTTGACGTCATTTTCATCATTTTGAGCGTCTCTGCAGAACGTGAACGCAGCTCTGATTGAAGCGTCGTAACGACACTGCTCTGTTTCTCTGTAAGTGTTGCTCATGTTTGATTTCTTTCTGTTTTGAATGTTTGTATTTAATTATAAATATTATGTGTATTCTAAAGCTTACTGATCTGATCTGATCTGTTTACTGATTTCAGTTCATGGTTTAAGGAAACGAAGGAAGCGAATCTGAGGAAGGACGCGCCTGACCTCTGACCTCTGACCTCATCGGAGAGGAAGACCACCTGCTGACTCTGACCAATCATCACACAGATGATGTCATCAGACCATTTCAAACCACGCCAGCTGATGATGACGTAAGTGTGACCACGAGACTTTATTCCACTCGATTTCAATTTTTATTTATTTTTTAAATTTTATATGATTGTTTTTATTGTTTTCTCGTGAATGAAAAAATATATATATTTTATTTTATTTCATTTTACTTTTATTTCAGACTTTAATTTCATTTTTGTTAGTATTTTAAAAAAAAAACTTTTTTATTTTAATGATATTATTTTCTTATTTTATTTTATTTTATTTTGTGGTCAGACCTGCAGCTGAACTCGATGCAGATTGAACAGAAGACAGAGGGGCTAAAATAGAAACAGGAAGAGCACAGCACTGCGTGCCACTTCCTGCCACACACACACACACACACACGCACACGCACGCACACACACACACACACACACACACTCTGTGTCTTTGATGAAGCAGCTGCACCATCAGTGGCTCTTCTGTCTTTCATTCATTACCAAACGCTGCTAAATAAAGCCGCTGATCTGCAGTAAAATCTTTGTTTTAATGTCGCTGAGAAATCGAGGCAATAATCAACGTGAATTATTTTTTATGTCTTTTCTGCTGAAATATTCAGACTTTGTTCTCATTTTCTTTAACTTAAATATATATAATAATAGCTATTTATGATAAATATTTACTCCTCAACAACAAAACTCGCTGTTCAGCACTAAAAGGGAGACTTAAAAAAGTATAAATAAGATAATCCTTTATTAGTCCCACAGTGGGGAAATTTCCAAATAAATAAATATAACTTTTCCAGATTTATGACCTTTACTTGTACATGTCAGATCCCTAAAAATCCCCCAAATTATTTTTTTCTTTGTAGAAACGGTCAGGTACAGGACAGGTAAACAGACAGGTGTGTGTGTGTGTGTGTGTGTGTGTGTGTGTGTGTGTGTGTGTGTGTGTGTGTATGCGTGCGTGTGCATATGTGTGTGTGTGTGTGTGTGTGTGTATGCATGCGTGTGCATATGTGTGTGTGTGTGTGTGTGTGTGTGTGTGTGTGTGTGTGTGTGTGTGTGTGTGTGTGGTCTCACCGGCTGCAGGCCCTCTGCCATCTCTCCGGAGCCGATGTGTGTGAGGTGGATGAAGTTTGTCGGCTCTCCGATCATACTGCGATCAATCTTCCTCCTCTTCTTCTTCTACACACACACACACACACACACACACACACACACACACACCATTAATGTTAAACCCTGCAGAGCCGAATCAGCACTTTTGCATTTGTAAATTTATCAATAATTTTTATTTTTGTGTAAATTTACTAACAATTTGTGCAAAATGATTTAAATATCATTGCAAAGTTTTATTATGTTATAATTTTGTCCATTTTTAAAAAAAAAAAAAAATTTCCAGGTAAAAAAACCTCCTGTGTGCTGCGTTCAGGGTCTCTGCGATGCGTTCAGGAACACTCTGTGGTTAAAATCCCATCATGCTCTCTGAGAGTCGAGTTGATCCTGCTGCGAGGAAACTGGAGCTGATCCAGAATCAGAGGACTGTGGATCCGCTGTAAGGAGCTTATGCTGCTCTGGATTATTTCGGAGCCGCTGTTGTGTAACGGCAGAGGAACACGGTCGGAGGATAAAATCTCTCGGCTGACCTGAGATCAGACGCGCAGAGAGACTCGCGGGAAGTCGCCGCGATGCCTCGGACTGCGTGCACGTACCTGCCGGATGCTCGTCTTACGTAACGTTTGCCGAATGTTTTCTGAATCACTCTCCGCCAGCTGGAAGTGATTCATCCACCTCCCACAGACAGGGAGATGTTGCTGTTGTCATGGCAACGACAAGACCAGACAAAAGTCGGCGAGGTTTACGGGTCAAAGGTCGTCTGCTCGGCTGAGATCAGTTTGGGTTTTTCTTTCTTACGGCGTCTTTTCAGACTCTCGGCAGTTACACGTCTCTGTCCTCAGCAGCAGTGAGGAGCACAAAGAAAACGTCTCCTGGAGACATCTGAGACAAGATCATCATCATCATCATCAGTGAGTCATCAGAGCCGCACTTTCACAATAAGAGACACTGAAGAGTGACTCCACAGATCTACGTAAAGATGTGAGGTGATT
This sequence comes from Plectropomus leopardus, assembly GCF_026936395.1. Taxonomy (NCBI): domain Eukaryota; kingdom Metazoa; phylum Chordata; class Actinopteri; order Perciformes; family Serranidae; genus Plectropomus; species Plectropomus leopardus. Next base: position 33,233,722 of record NC_142192.1, on the reverse strand, counting down.
AACGAGAGAAGAACGAAGAACAAATTAAGCTCTGACACAGAAATCAGCACCAAGAATCAACGCCAGCCAAGTTTCTCTCACAGCACTGAAGCTCAACTAACGGGACAAATCTGGCCCCTCACAGGGCCCCGCGTGGCCCCGCACATTTCCCAATTCACAGTAAAAATAAAGTGACTGACGCTGGGAATAGTTTTTGTCCTTTTAGTGTCCATAAGGTGTCAGAGACAGAAAACAGCATCAAAAAAGAGCCAGAGGAGGATCCCCCACCCCTGACAGAGGACACAGCTGAGACACTGATGTCCTAAAATACTGTAAACGTCTTAAAATCCAATAAATGTCCTCAAATTCTAGAAATGTTTTTAAATCCTCGAAAAATCCTAAAATCCTGGAAATGTCCTAAAATTGTATAAACGTCTTGTAATCTCATAAATGTCCTAAAATCATAGAAATGCCCTAAAGTCCTAAAAACGTCCTGAAATCCTAAAAACGAATAAACGCTGAGAACAGCTGCTTTCATCTGTCAGCGTGTTGTTCGTGTTGTTCGTGTTGTTCGTCAGAAGCTTCTCTCGTGTTTTCTTCATCTGAAGATTAACTGTTTGTTTCGTGGTGGTGTCCTCAGACCGCCCGTCCTGTCCAGGTCACCTGACCCTCACCTGTGTCCCCTCTGCAGGACGGAAAGACCAGATTCTACTCGTCCTCGCCCACAGCGTCAATGTAATTATTATTTTTTCATTTTGTCCATAAACTGAAGACGTCTGTGTGTGTGTGTGTGTGTGTGTGTGTGTGTGTGTGTGTGTGTGTGTGTGTGTGTGTGTGTGTGTGTGTGTGTGTGTGTGTGTGTGTGTGTGTGTGTGTGTGTGTGTGTGTGTGTGTGTGTGTGAGTGTGTGTGTGTGAGTGTGTGTGTGTGTGTGTGAGTGTGTGTGTGTGTGAGTGTGTGTGTGTGTGTGTGTGTGTGAGTGTGTGTGTGTGTGTGTGTGTGTGTGTGTGTGTGTGTGTGGGTGTGTGTGTGTGTGTGTGTGTGTGTGTGTGTGTGTGTGTGTGTGTGTGTGTGTGTGTGTGTGTGTGTGTGTGTGTGTGTGTGTGTGTGTGTGTGTGTGTGTGTGTGTGTGTGTGTGTGTGTGTGTGTGTGTGTGTGTGTGTGTGTGTGTGTGTGTGTGTGTGTGTGTGTGTGTGTGTGTGTGTGTGTGTGAACAGTGTATTGTTGCAGTGTCACAATGGAACAAACAGAAAACTCTATAAATACAGACAGAGGAAGAAGAAGGAGGAGGAAGACTTCCTCTCATCACTCCACACACACACACACACACACACACACACACACAGACACACACACACAGACACACACAGACACACACACACAGACACAGACACACACTGCTGCAATAATAACTGTGTGTGTGTGTGTGTGTGTGTGCGCGTGTGTGTGTGTGTGTCGTTATTCAGTTCATTGTTTCATGCAGGTTTTCCTCTTTGCAGGGGTGGAAGAAGTATTCAGATCATTTACTGCAGTAAAAGTACACTGTGAGTACCTGCTTTAAAAACACGTTGGACAGTATTTTCCATGTTTTAGTGTCTAAGTGTGTCTGTGTGGGAACAACAGAGAGCTGCAGTTTAACCCCTCCAGCAAAACATTCAAATAGATTAGAAAACATTTTTTTCTTTATTATGTATTTAAAATGATTTTACAGAAAAATAAAAATTATATATCCTTTCTAATGCTTTTGTTATTTCCTTTTTTGATGTTTTTTTCTTTTTTAAAAACTTTTTTTTGTTTCTCCTCTTGCATCTTTTTTTAAACTAAATTCTTGCTATTTTGGTAACTTTTTAAAAAAATCCAACTTGCATGTTGCACGTGTTTTTTTAAGGAAATAAAGTCGACTCGCTCGGGTTTGAAAGGGTTCAGATAAGTGACAAGTTCCTCAGATCATCAGCCATGCGATTAAAACAACAGACACCACCCAGGCGGCTCCTTCAGGGGCCAAAAGTGTTTTTACCAAATGTGGATTTTTTCAAATCGCCTGAACTTTTTTTTTTGCAATAAATGAGAGGTTTTTGTTTCGGGTTTTTATTTATTTCCATTAAGCATATTTCACATTCACAACTTCATTTTGGGCAGTTTGAGGGTTAATGGAAACCGAGATCATAATTAGTTTTCTTGTGTTGCGTTCAGACGTTTTTCAAAAGCTATTTAACCCTTTGAAACTTGAAAACAGCGACCAACAAGAAATGTTCCAAAAAATTACAAGAAGAAGAATAGGTGAAGAATAAAAAAAAGAACCAAAAATTACTTTAGAAAAAACAACTCGAATCGATTTTTCTAATTACAATAATTATATGATTAAAATTATGTTGCAAATTAAAAATATTTTACAGCACTTTTTTCGGGTATTTTTCTTGTTTGTTTTTGCTTTTATTTATTTTATTTTATTTTATTTTATTTTATTTTTTGTTTATTGTCAGGTAATTTTCTCGGAATTTCGTCTCGTTTTTTTCCTCATTTCTCATTTTTGGACTGCGTCTTGTTGCCACCTCACCTCGTCCGCCGGCTCACCTGCAGCTCGTTTCGTCCAATCAGCCCCTCAGTATTTAAAGCAGCCGTCTCCGCTTGGACAGACGTCTCTGCTGTGTCTCCTCTCTGATACCTGTCCACCTGTCGAGCTCCTCTTAGATTAGTTTCTTTGTTCAGAGTTTTATTTTTCTCTCCAGCTTTTGTTTAATTTCCTCTCTTTGTTCACCCGAAACAAACACGAATCTGTGGTTTCTCTGAGTCGGAGCGAAGTCACACGTGAAATTAAAAAGCTGCATCAGACTTTGAGGAGCTCTGACGTCTCTGTGAGTGAACATTCATTATTTTTCTTATATTACATACATCTATAAATCAGATGTGTCTCTGTGCGCCGTGAATGAAGAGTTCTGTGTGTAAAGTTGATTTAAAGCAGCTCTGTAAAAGTTTCCTTCATCGAGTTCGACCTTTGACCCCTCTGAAGTCAAACTGATCAGTGAGATCGTCAGTTTGTTGTTCTGGATTCATTTTATTTATTGATTATGAGGCTGTTGTGATTTAACAGGTGTCCCCCTGATCAGTTTTTTAACCCTTTGAGCAAACTGGCTAATTTTTTTTTATTTATTTTTTTTAAACACAGGAAGAAGGTGATGAAAGAAGAAATGACCCAAAATTAAAGAAAAAAGATAAATGAGTAAAAAGTAAAATAAAATTATCTGAAAATTATTAGAAATAAAAAAAAAATAAAATGAGTTTAAAAAAAAAAACAATTACAGGATATGACCCGGATAAAGTCCTCAAAAATTAAAATAATTTTGTAAAATAATTTTGATAAATACAAATATCTTTGTTCTTTAAATCCCAGAGTTTTTCCTATCCTTTCCTTGTTCCCCAGTTTTTGGGGTTTTTTTTGCAGTTTGGGGAACATGTGTTACCGTGCTGCTCTTTGACATCTTTTCCTGTTTTTAAAAAAATCTGCATTAATTCGATCAGGAGTTAAAGGCTGAAATACTTAATGAGGATTATCGAGTTCTCGTATTTGACACCAATTCTGATCAAACGCATTTTGTTTTTTGGGGAAATCTGAAGTCTTCCTGTCTCTGTAATCTGTGTTAAATGTGTCCTGAATGTGAAACTAATGAGAGACACAAAAACACAAAAACACAGTTTTTAGCCTGAAAAGGTTTCAGCGAGTCCTCCGCCCAGCTGTGGTGTAACATCTGTGTTACACAACAAACAGCAGCTCAGGATTAAAGGGCCATTCCCACAGTTTTACACTGTGTGAGGTCCACCCAGAGGATTTATTTAACCCTTTAACACGCTTTGTAAATGCATGGTTCACACTTTCTGCGTTTAAATTACTTTACTTACTTTACTTTAAAAAAGCTTGGAAGAACCCAATCTCATTTATACAGATTCTTTTATACAGTGCATTTTAGTATTTTGATTATTCTATTAATTCTATTTTTAATATATTAAACTGAGTATTTGTTTATTTTCTACCATGTATTTTAATCAGATTTTGTCACGAGATTCATTTTTATTTGTATTTATTTTTGTTTGTTTTTTTATTTTATGAAGTTCCTTTTATTTTCAGATTTTTAGTATATAACATATATTTTATACAGATTTGTTTTACTAGATTCATATTTATTTGTATCTATTTATTTTATATGTTTCTTGTGTGAAGTTACTTTTATTTGCAGATTTCGATTATAATACATTGACTTCTGCAATTTTTACAATATTTAACACGGCGGAAAATGTTTTGTTTTTTTAATGAATTGATGCATATTGTTGACATATTCTACAGTTTATAACAGTGTGTATTTTTTTGCAAGGGAATTTTTTAGAGTGACTGTTAAAGGGTTAAAAACTGGAGCTATGCCATGCATTAAAGGGTCATTTCACCCAAATAACAAATATTCTCACCTCCTAGTTTTAGGAAACTTTTGCCTCCAATCATATAAAAAGAAGGTCAATGTGATTTAACACATGTATTTACATGGAATAAAACTGCAATTCAACGGTTAACAGCATCCAAACAAATAACATGATGTGGAGGGAGGGCGTCGGCCTGCAGGAGGTCAGAGGTCACGGTGAAACAGAGGAAGTTCTGCCACCTGTTTCCTCTTGAGTAACTTCCAGCTGTTGAGAGATTCTCTGAACCTGATGAGGTTCGGAGATTTACAGCCGCGTGCTGTTATCTAACTCACTGCTGTTTCTGATGAAATCACAAAACAAAATATCAGGGATGTAACGATGCATCGCTAGGAAGTTAAAAATCAATAAAAAATATATGAGATTCATATCGGTGAGATGAAAAATGAACCGCTAGCTTGACGTGTCACATCACTACGTTCATTCAACGTCCTTCGTCATGTCTGAGACCAGTGACCAGAGACAGCTCGCCAACGTAAATAAGACGAACCCTCAAGTTTCAAATTGGGAGTGTGGTGGATTTGAGCTTCCTCAAGTCAGAAAGAAATAAAAAAAGATAACAGAAAAAAACTATCTGCAGATATTGACAGAGTGTTAAACTACACAAATAATACAACTAACATGATGCAGCATGAGAGCCGGCATCATGGTGAGGCGCTGCGGTTAGCCCCGCCTCCTTAACGATGACCACACGGCCAAAAAAAACCCCCAAAAAACAACTACACAGCCAAAAAAAACCCCCCTAAAAATCAACTACACAGCCAAAAAACCCCCTAAAAATCAACTACACAGCCAAACCACACTGACAAGCTGCGACCCCGCTCGCCCAAACAAGTCCAAGAGCCAAAGAGAGCCCGACTGATCACCAACGAGTGAGAAATGACCAACTTAGTTGTTCAAACTCGCTTTCCCCTGTAAAGCAAACTTTTAACCCTTTAACTTTTAACCCTAACCTGTCCTCAGCAGCCTCCTCTGTCCCAGTGAGGGTTTTTAACAGCAGGGACATTGTGAATGTCCAGAAGTACATTCATGCATAGTTTGTGTTTTATGTTTATACCCCAGAAATTAAAACAGGTTCTTTAATTTGATACAGAAAAGAAGAGAAAATGCAGTATTTTGTTTAATTTTTGTTTGAAATGATGGGATTTATCAGTCATAATTTCTCTGTAATCTCAATTTGTATTGTAAAGAAATCGTGAAAAAATTGTGGATCCAGTATTGTGAATCGTATCGAGTTGTGAGTTGATAGCTGACCGCGTTTGGTTCCCCTGTTGTTTTTTCCACCTCACACACAGTATCTTGCGGTTTGAGGACCTCAGATCTGGACGGTGTTTATGAGGACATGTAGTGAAGTTGTGTGTTTTCTCACCGGCGGAGGCTTAGCCACCACGCAGCAGCCCATCTTGTGCCAGAAGTCGCTCATGCCGACGCTCCGCCTGTCCAGCAGCTGGCCGCCGTTCTCTGCTGCCGCCCTGCAGGCCGGGGGAGGAACTGCAGCCTGTGGGTAATCCTGGGGCATTCAGACAAAAACTGCACCAACAGCAGCAACACGCAGAGGCCCAAAAACCCCAAAATACACCCCGCCTCAGACTGAAGTGTCCGTGCTCCAGGAGGGTTCAGACTGAAGAAAATACCAAAAAAAAAACCCGAATATCCACGAGTTTACAGAGGAAAATATTTAATTCTCTGGATCAAAAACAACAAAATCCAGAATCCACCGACGTCCAACGATAATGAGAAAAAAGAACCAAAAGTTTGTTTTAATATCCAAACTGACGGCAGCTTCAGGTTTGATCTGTGAAGAAAAAGAAAAACAGGTTATAGACACATTTTTACACGTTTCTACCTTATTTCTTTTTTGTTTAACCCCTAGAAACCTGAGCAATTGGTTTTATTTCATCCAATAACATGGGAAGAAGGTTCTGAACAAATTAACAAATATGACCCAAAAATTAACAACAAAAAATGAGTATAATGTTAAAAGAAAATTACCTGAAACTTAGAAAGAAAAGCAGAGTAAAAAATTCTTACAAACATTCATTTTCTATTACAAGATTTTAAATAATTATAATAATCCTAAATATAGTTTGAAATTATATAGTTTTTTCATGTTTTCGAAATAAATGTGCCCGCCTTTCAGAGGTTTAAATGCTTGTGAATGCAACATGAGAAAAGTTTTTTTGATCAAGGTTTTAAAGTCAATTTTTTGCCCTCAATGAGTATTTTAATGATTTGATTTTGCATTTATTTGATTTTTTCTTGTCTTTTCTTTACTCTTTAATATTCCACTCATCTGCACATGAGGGTTAATAAACTACCGGTCTGTTTGGGTTTTTTTTTTTTTTTCGCTGATTCAGAATCAAATCATTTGTGTCTCTCAGGATGAAGGGAGTACAAAGATGATTTATCGTCTTGAGAAATCTGGTTGTGTAACTTCATGTTTTGCAGTCAAGTCGAGATTTGTTTTTCTTTTTTTTTCGTTTTTTTTTCTCCCTCGTGAACTTCCCGTCTGTCAAAGATATTTTTGATCACTGACTGAAGTGAATCTCCAGTTTCAAGTTTACACAGATCCAGTGTTTTTCATGCTATGACGAGAAACTTCTGGAAAAAAAGTCTCTTAACACTAAGTTTTATAGGTACAGTTTCTGTACTGTTTCATACGTTCTGGTTGTACGCTGAAAACACAGACAGAGACGACGTTTTTGACGAGTTCGGCGTGAAAACAAGCGGGCTTGGATTAGACCAACAACCACTCACTGTTTTACGAGCGAGGACAGCGCCCAAAAATTGTGTATTTTAAGCCAAAACATAACCTTTTCCTGACCATAACAGACGGGGTTTGTGCCTAAACACAGCCAGGTGTTAACCACAGCCAGGTGTTAACCACAGCGCTGTTAAACATGCATCACTGACTGGAAAAATAATGTTATATAGACAACATGAAAGAACAAAGAAAATGTAATTTAACTGAATTTATCTCATTTTATTTTATTGATTAAGAGTTTGTGAAATCACTTTTAATATTCTTTTTTGTCATTATTTATTTATTTATTCATTTTTACGATACAAATTATTTATGCATTTTGATTAATTTAATCTGTTATTTTGTTATAATTATTATTTTTTGCTTCGATACTTCAATCAGTACTGTTGAACGTAAAAAGAAACAAAACGTTTGAGTGTGTCTGCGTTTATAATCAAATAAAACGTATCTGTGGTTTGCGGAAATTTAAAATGACAACATTTTTGGCAGCTGAGTTAATGTACAGCTGTGTGTGTACTGAACACGTCTAGGTGGCACTAAGAGGACTGTAATGGCAGCTTAAACTTCCTGCCTCAATTTAAACCTCATGACCAGGAGACTGAGTGTGTGTGTGTGTGTGTGTGTGTGTGTCTGAATATTTGTCCCATGATGTCAGAGTGAGGAGGAAGAACAGGAAAACTGTGTGGGGACGACGAAAACACACACACACACACACACACACACACACACACACAGACTGCCCCCCGTCTGTGTGCAGATGGTACGGTCCGCTCTGCTGTCAGTTTGAATTTGGGAACTTAAAGTTTGAGTCTGTGGAGCCGCTCAGAGGAAACATAAAGTTTTAGGAAGTTTAACAGTAAATGAGTCGCTGAGTGAGCCGCCGGTAACGGCGACTATTTCTGAATCTGTAGACGTGAAGTGGACCTCCAACTTGTACTTAACCCTTTAACAGCCACTGTAACGGACATTTAAATAATAAATAATAAAATAAAACTGATTTACTAAAAAAATGTAAACATTCATTTCATACAGAAGTTTTTAATCAATGTATTTTATTATTCTAATTAAACTGTAATTCTGTTCAGTTCCATTTTGTTGGATTTATTTGATTTTTTTCCCCACCATACATTTACACTGATTTTTTTACTAGATTTATTATTGTTCACATTAATTAATTAATTTTTTAAATATTTATTTATGTATGTATTTATTTATTCATTTAGTTTTCATTATATAACATTGACAGTTTGGGCTTTTTTTTACCATAAATTTTACACAGATTTTTCTTTTTTTCTTTGGATTTATTTTCATTTGCATCTGTTTCATTTTGTTTATTTACCTTTACATGTTTATTGGATGAAGTTACTTTTATTTTCCAATTTTTATTAACTATTACATTGATTTTTTCACTTTTTTTTTCTAGTTAATGTTTTTTCTTCGTAAATTGATGCATTTTGTTAACATATTCTGAGGTCTATAGTGCTGTATACTTTTTTCACAGAGGTATTTCTCACTGTGACTGTTGAAGGGTTGAAGTATTCGAGTAAATGTTTCCTTCCAGTGCTGGAAAAGTCGATAAGCAAACAGTTTACTGCAGAACAAACAACGTGTTTGTTGTGGAGGTGAATTTTAACCCCTGCGGCTGTGGAGGTTTACATTCCTGTGTGCTGATCTGATGTAAAGCATGAAGCTACACGCTGCCGCTCACATTCTTTCTTTATCGTCTGCTGAAATGTGCTGGACAAACTCCAGAGGCTTTTTCTCTGCTGCACACTGGAAACAGAAGAGAAGTTTAACCTCTTTATGTAATCAGGAAACGCTCTGCGGACGCCCGTTATCGGCCGCTCGAGTCGGATCTTGACTTTCCCCGTCTGATAAAGAATGTGGCAGCCGGACGAGGCTCGGAAAGAAAAACACAGACTTGTTATTTAAAGACGCAGTTAAACTGATTCTGGTTTCGAACAAAAACACGAGAAAAATAAAAACATAATGAGCAACTCTGCAAGAAATGTCTGAGAACTGCAAAAAATGTTTGTAAAAGGTGTCAAGGACATTATCTTAAAATTATCTAGAGCGGTTTATTAGATATGATAACATTTAAAAAAGGAGAAAAAATGGCCAGAAAACTATATTTAAAGTTCTTTTCATCATATAATTAAAATTTCGTAACACAAAGAATAAAAAAGTATCTAATTAATTTTAGCACTTTAGCACTTTCTTGGGGAAAATTTCTTGTTTTGTTTTTTTTTTTAATTTATTTTGCCTTTTTTTCTTATTTTCAGATAATTTTTTCTAACTTTTTGTTAATTTCTTCCTAAGTTTTTGAAACATTTCTGTTGGTTTTTTTTACATTTACTTGTGCAAATGAAAATCAGACTTCTTTCAAAGAAGAAGAGAACTAGCAAGAAACGAAACAAAACAACTAAAAAAAAACCCAAAACAGAACAAAAAAACGACAAAAGCAAATAAAAGCATCAGCAGCACCTACAGAAAACAAACAACAAACACATGGTTACATACAGATTTAAACTAAGACAGAAAACGAACGCATGTGAATTCATGTGCATGTGTGTAACTGCATGCTTTTCAAAGTAAAGCGTTTTAATGTGGTAACTCTTTCATCTGTTTGGACATGTCTTGTTTCGGTTTGTCCTCACACGTTTCTCAAAGAAACCAAGACAATTTCAATAAGTTTCAAAGGGTTCAAATTCACAGCAAAGTCACTTTATTCCACTAAATTCATCGTAAATCCATTAAAATTGTCCACATTTTTCAATTTTTTTGAACTTGGATCACTGATCATTAGTGACTTCACAGCTGAGAAACCAATAAAAAAATATCTGTAACCAGGACGAGACAGAAACCAGAGTCTGTTCTCTGCGGCACTTTTGACTGAGTTTTATTGCAGTAATCAGTCATTAATCACATCTCACCTGAGGTTAAAGGTCACCTGTGTGTGTGTGTGCATGTGTGTGTGTGTGTGTGTGTGTGTGTGTGTGAGTGTCAGGTACACAGCTGATGTTTTTGTGCATGTTCTTCGTCTGAAAACAACAAGAACAAAACGTCCAGAAAGTCTTTAATTTAAACTTTACAAGCCTCAGTGTGTGTGTGTGTGTGTGTGTGTGTGTGTGTGTGTGTGTGTGTGTCTGTGTGTGTGTGCATGTGTGTGTGTTTGGACCACACCCAGTGTTTAGTCATGCTTAATGTGTTCACTGTGTTGACGTCTCACGGAGGTTTGGTTCCCATGCAGCTCAATGAGAGAGAGTGTTCTTGTTCTACTATCGATGTGAGGACTATGTTTGGAGTCTGAGGCCTTTTTTTTTTAAGTTATGGAGATTTACTATATTTTAAAACAAATAATTGAGTATTTCTTCTTCTATTGCCCAATGACTTCCTCCTACACTCTTTAAAGATATCCAGCCAACTTGCTGAAGTTTCAAAGGGTTACAGACGTCTCTTTTACAATGTAAGTCAATGGGAAAAAGTCTTTTTGGGCCCCGCAGCATCACTGACTTTGAAGTTGTAGTTAAACTGCAAATTTTGACTTAAAAGACCTGAACGCCTCCCAGGAGCCTGGTTATAAATAATATAGATAATGAGCTACACTAAAAAATAAAACCATTTATTGACAAAAATGAAACTCTAACTTTCTGTAGCTGTGAGCGACGCTGCAGAAATGAACCGAAATGAAAGCAGCAGCAGAGTGTGACGAGAGTCCTCCTGATCCGACATCAGCTGAGAGCTCATCAGCTGGAGCAGAAACAAGAGGACTCTCTGTCCCACGGCGGACGCAGCGCTCACACTGACAGGTGGACGGTGGCCCGGAGGACTCACACAGACACTCACATGATCACAGTTTTCTCAACCCTTTGAAACCGGAGCAAATTGGCTTGATTTCTTTCAAAAACACGGAAAAAAATGTTGTGAGTTAGGAGAAAATTTCCTGAAATTTAGCAAAATATTTTTTTAAATAAATAAAATAAATAAATATAGATATAATAGTGAATCTTTCCTTTTTAAACGATCTTATAATTTTTTTTTCTCTCTCTCTCTCCCTTTTTTTTTTTTTTTTTTTAAAAAAAGTTTTTTAATCATTAATTTTTTAAAAAATTTATTTCCATTTGCGTGGAATATCTTGCCAAGTTGCTCATTGCCTATTTAGCAATATTTACAAAAGAAATCAATCAGATTCGCTCTGGTTTCAAAGGGTTAAATCAGCTGAGATTAAGACAAGACAAACTTTTATTTCAACATATTTAAACACAATAATCAGGGATTTCTCTGCGTGCTCATATTGTCACTGCTGCGGTAAAAATGAGGTCATCATATTTCTATTTGTTTTCATACTATATGATTGAAGCTCATTTATTGTTTATTGTTGCTTGATGTTAAACACAGAGAAAATAGAAATATTTAAATTAGAATATAAAACAGTAAAATAATGTATAAAGTAAAGTATATATAGTACACTTGTGTATAAACATGCACAGTGCAGTGTCAGTGTAATGCGTTTTAAATTGTAGTTCAAATAAATGTTAATTTTATAAAATATTTGATTTAATTTAACTGTATTTGCTGCTCGAGATATTTGAACTTTTTAGTATTTTTTATTTGTTTTATTTTTATTTTTAATCTAAACATCACAGAGCAAAATTTTAAAAAATAACAAGCCGTGTGTGATTTTCTGATCTTATGAGTTTTAAAAATAAAGTTTGAGGCGAAACTTGAATTCCTCGGAGAACAAACTGTTTTCTGGAGCGACTCGCTTCCTCCCGTCTAAACTCAGACGCTCACTTCCTGCTCCAGATTATCACTTCCTGTTCAGCACAAAGACGTTTGTGATAAGAAACAACACGAAGGAGCTCTGGAGCTGCCGTCAGATGTCCGAGCGCTCTCATGCTCTCGGAGAGAAAATAACGTGTTTCTCTTTATTCATTCAAGGACTTTTTTTTAACCCTTTGAAACCCGAACATACCGGCTAGACCCTTAAAAAAATAAAATAAAATGAAATAAAAAACACGGGAAGAAGGCAATGAGCAACTTGACAAGAAATGGACCAAAACAAGCAAGAAATTATTTTTAAAAATTACTAGTAAATTACCTAGAAATGAGAAAAAAGCAAATAAATTAAAATCTAAGAAAATTGTGTTAAGAAGGTAAAAATAGAAACGTCTTAATAATCTTACCCCCACCTCTCTAAAATAATAATAATAATTATAATTATAATAATAATTTTCTCAAGTTTAAATTCTCGCAATTTGCAACTTGAGTCTTTCTACGTTTATCTGACAGTTTTAGTTCGTTTTTATACTTTAAATACTGATTATACTTTTACTAAAGGGACATTTTCAATGCAGCACTTTTGCTGTGACAGAGTATTTTTACCAGGTGGTTAAAGTACTTTTACTGTAGTGAATGATAAGAGACAGAGACAGAGAGACAGAGACAGACAGTGAGACAGAGACAGACAGAGAGACAGAGACAGCATGAGAGAGAGAGACAGACAGAGACAGAGAGAGACAGAGAGAGACAGGGACAGAGGGAGAGAGACAGGCAGAGACAGACAGAGAGACAGACAGAGAAAGACAGACAGAGAGAGAGAGAGACAGGGACAGAGAGACAGAGACAGAGAGACAGACAGGGACAGAGAGACAGACGGGGACAGAGAGACAGACAGGGACAGAGAGACAGACGGAGACAGAGAGACAGACGGGGACAGAGAGACAGACGGGGACAGAGAGACAGACGGGGACAGAGCAGCTCCACAATGAATCTTTTCATTCAGACGTTTGAAGGGAAACTGTCTTAACGGTCGTCTTTGACGTCTCTCCTGTCTGAACATAAACGGCGAGTTTTCACACGAACACACGAACCTTCAGCCGGTTAAATATAAATATGATGTGGCGTCTAAAGATGTGAGACTTTAGAGGATTCATCGCAGTAAAGTGACTTTTCTCATCAGGCAGCTGAACTGGTTTTAATATTTACTTTTTCCACTTAGTCATCACATCTACATCAATGATTACTGATCAAAAAGAACTGTGTTAATATTTAATATATATAAATACTGATGATTATATATAAATACTGATGTGACATTATTGTATATTACAAAATACAATAATGTCTCATCAAAGAGGGAAAAACGTCCAGGAAAATATATTTATAACTCAGTTATGTTACAGAAAAAAGACTAACATTTATTTAGATTTTTAAAGAGTTTATGGAGTTTATTTTATTTTATTTTTTGTTGTTGTGATTTTTGACTTTTTAATTAATTTTTTTTGTCATTTTCAGATAATTTTTTGTAACTTTTTGTGTTTAGTTGCTCTTTGTCTTTTTTTCTGTATTTTTAAAAGAAATCAGATCATGTTTTAGCTGGTTTGTCATCAGTTTTCTTGTGCTGCCTTCAGGCGCCTTTTATGAGTTATTTAACCCTTTGAAACCTGAGCAGATTTGTTTGGTTATTTTTTAAAATACACGGAAAAAATGCAATGACCAACTCGGCAAAAAATGTCCCACAAATAACAAGAAATTAGTAAAAGGTGACAAAAAGAATGACCTTAAAATTAGATGTAGAAAAGGGTGACAATTATTACAAAAAACGATGGAAAAGTCCAGAAAACGATATTTGTTACCATCAAAGTTATCATTTAAAAATATACTTTTTATGTTTGTTTTTCTTTTTTAATACTTTTTTAAGTTTATTTTCAGGTGATTTTCTTGTAACTTTTTATGAATTTATTGCATTTTTTGGGGCCGCGTGTTGTAAAGTTGCTCACCGTCTTCATGCTGATTTGCTCAGGTTTCAAAGGGTTAAAGGGTTAAGTCCGCTCCTCTGCTAACAAACACAGAGGTCAGAGTCCGGCCGACGCGCTCCGCCGCCGTGAACTCTGAACGCTGATCCGAAGACCCGCCGCTCGACACCCGTCGTCTTTTTAACCCTTTAAACACGGAGGAGAAGCCTGACACGAGTTCAACAGGTTCTTTACATCGCCGTGGCAACAGCACAGTCCCAACACGTGGGCCGTTTCAGTCCAAAAACACTGAGTCAGTGAGAAAGTCCCGAAAACATCTGCAGCGATTTAGCTGACAGACGAGTTTCTGTGTGGAGGCCGAGCTCAGACTGATGACACAGATCTGCAGCTGGACCGCCACCAAACTTCACCGAAACTCCCAGAGTTTCCGAAATTACAGCGTGTTTCTGACGGCACGTGAACGCGGCGCAGACCCGGAATCTGGATCTCCGCGCTGAAAACACCACGTTTCAGAAACACGGTGGAAACCGGGCGGCGAGACGAAGGGCGGGGGAGGATATTTTTAGCTCCTGAAACGTTTCTCTGAGTCTCAGCACCCCGTGACCTCTGACCTCCACAGCCGCCCGTCATTTCTGCTCACATCTGCACCCAAAAACCAAACGTCAGAAGTCAGGGGGCCGTGTGACCTCGCCGCACATCCAAAAATCACCCAAAAAAAATTCACCAAAAACATTTAAAGAAAAAGTTGTCAGAGTTTTTGAAAAATGGCAAAAAAAATTCACAGGAAAAAGAAAAAGTTTTTAAAAATCACAAGAAAATTTTACAGAAAAAAAAGCCAAAGATTTTAAAAGAAAAAATTCAAAATCAGTAAAAGTTTCCATAACTTACCAATTTTTTTAAAGGGGGAAAAAATATCACCAAATGAAAAAAAAACCCCAAATGTTTTAAAAGTTTTTAAAAAATTGCCAAAAGTGATATTTTAAAGGGAAAAAAATCATCAAAAAGTTTAAAGAAATAAAATAAAAATGTCAACAGATTTTTAAAATCAATACAAATTGGAAATGAAAAAAAAATACTTACATTTAGAAAAAGAAATCACCATCTTTGAATTTTTTTTAAATTTATTTGAATTTTTTTTAAAAGACAAACAAGCGCCAAAAGTTTCTACAATTACCAAAAATCACCAAAATATTTAAAAGAAAAAAATCAACAAAACATTTAAAAGAAAAAAATATTTTAAAGAATTTTTTTCAAAAATCACTAAAAGTTTTTAAAAAATCACCATACATTTTAAGAGTTAAAGACATTTTCAACAGCTTTTAAACAGCAGCTGCCTAAAACCGACCAATCAGACAAAAGCCGTGAGCACCAGCCAATCACGTCTTCGCCATCCTAGAAAAAAATTTGCCGCCTGAACACGTGAAACTTCTGACCCCGCAGACGACTAACACGGACGCCGCAGAGCAGAGGGAAGCGTCCCGCGGTCGCTCTTATTCAGACGATCTGCGACGCGATTAAAAATTAAGATCAAAATCTCAGTCGACTCAAAGACGAAACACGCCGTCTTTGAATAAACGAGTTATTCGGTAAATGTTTTAACTCGTCACCATGACTGCCGCTTACATTCACGTAGCCAAAAGTATGTGGACACGGCTGAAACAACACTTTAAAATAAAAATCCTTAAAATGTCCTCATTTTGTCTCCGTATAGACTCAGTCATTTAAAATGAGTCTTTTTCCCTGTGTGCTGATTTGCCGTCTGACAGAGAGACACAGAGAGACACAGAGAGACACAGAGTGAGACACAGAGTGAGACACAGAGAGACACAGAGACACAGAGTGAGACACAGAGAGACACAGAGAGAGACAGAGTGAGACACAGAGAGACACAGAGTGAGACACAGAGTGAGACAGAGAGACACAGAGTGAGACAGAGTGAGACACAGAGTGAGACAGAGTGAGACACAGAGTGAGACACAGAGAGACACAGAGTGAGACACAGAGAGACACAGAGAGACACAGAGTGAGACACAGAGTGAGACACAGAGAGACAGAGAGACACAGAGTGAGACACAGAGTGAGACAGAGAGACACAGAGAGACACAGAGTGAGACACAGAGTGAGACACAGAGAGACAGAGAGACACAGAGTGAGACACAGAGTGAGACAGAGAGACACAGAGAGACACAGAGTGAGACAGAGTGAGACACAGAGTGAGACACAGAGTGAGACAGAGAGACACAGAGAGACACAGAGTGAGACACAGAGAGACACAGAGTGAGACAGAGTGAGACACAGAGTGAGACACAGAGAGACACAGAGTGAGACACAGAGAGACAGAGAGACACAGAGTGAGACACAGAGTGAGACACAGAGAGACACAGAGAGACACAGAGTGAGACACAGAGAGACAGAGAGACACAGAGTGAGACACAGAGTGAGACACAGAGAGACACAGAGTGAGACACAGAGAGACACAGAGTGAGACACAGAGAGACACAGAGTGAGACAGAGTGAGACAGAGTGAGGGACAGAATGAGGGACAGAATGAGGGACAGAGTGGGACGTCTGTCCTCCTCAGGTTTTCATGCACAGACCCTGAAGGCGGCGTACAGCTGCGGTTGTCCCGCACGGTGAGGTTTTAAAGCGTCAAAGCGGCAGAAATGTTGCGGACTCACCGGCAGAAGCGGCCGAGCGTCAGCGGGGATCTGCGGACTGACTCCGTCTCTGAGGTGTGGCTCCGACCAGGAAACACATCCACGGCTTTTCTGTGGAGGACGTCTGTTTTTTCTCCTTTTCTCCTCCTCCTGAAGGTTTCCAGTCAGACGGCTCCTCCTGCTGACTCCTCACACCCGTCACTGCAGCAGAAACGCAAAATCAGCAGCACGTTTTATTCATTTTCAGAGCGCGTTTTTATTTTCTAAAAGAAAAAAAATCACAGAAAGTGTCTTAAACTCACCAAAATCTTGAAAATCAAAAAACACCAAATTAAGAGCCAAATGTTTTATGGGATTAGAAAAACAAAAAAATGCTGCCAAATTACCACACCTATGAAGGGAAAAAAACAAGTAATTTAGATGAGAAAAGACATTTTTAACTTTTTTACTTTTTTAAAATCACCATAAATTTTTAAAGGAAAAAAGTTGACTTTTTTTTTAAAAAAAGGAAATTACCAAAAGTTTCTTAACTCGCCAAAAATTTGAAAAACAATTAACATAACAAATAACTTTAAACCTGAAAAACAATTAAAAAATTGAAAACTTGCATAAAAATAAAGTAACATTGTCGTTTATAGTTGAGATCATGTTGAATATTGTTAAAGGAAATGCATTATTATTATTATTATTATTATTATTATTATTATTATTATTATTATTATTATTATTATTATTATTATTATTATTATTATTATTATTATTATTATTATTATTATTGTTATTATTATTATTATTGTTATTGTTGTTATTATTATTATTGTTATTATTATTGTTATTGTTATTATTATTATTATTATTATTATTATTATTATTATTATTATTATTATTATTGTTATTATTATTGTTATTATTGTTATTATTATTATTATTTTATCTTACACAGTTTTCCACACTGATTCTGAGAGAAAAATATGCGGTAATTCTGTTTTTTCAAACAGCGCCCCCACCGGGTGAAAACATGCGCTTCATTTCATGCTTTAATTATTTAAAAATATTTTAATTATTGATGTGTTGTAGCTAAAATAAGACTCCGAGTTCACTGTGTGTGTGTGTGTGTGTGTGTGTGTGTGTGTGTGTGAGAGAGAGAGAGACATACCGGAAACTATAACTTCTTTCAAAATAAATGTAGAAATCTTTTATTATTTTACGTCGTAAGCTTTATGGCAAACAATTTCTTGTCAAATACTACTACAACTGTGATATTAACAAACCAAAAATTAACATAATGTAAAATATTCTGTTACACGTTAAAATACACGAATAACGAAGAAACTGATCATCTTATGCTGATTTTTTTCCCAATATTTTTCCAAATAAAATATTTTCTCATGTTTTAATTGTTATTTTCTTTGTTTGAAATATTGTTTTCATCTCTTGCTCTTTTTTAAAAAAAATTCGGGATGCTGAAAGGTGCTTTATTAACAAAGTTTACAATTCTTTTTTATTAGAGCTTTCATATGTAGAGTAATAATATAACTGCTATAATAGGTTAACTGCTTTAATCCAAACTTTATAAATTGTTTTTCTATTTTTAAGATGAATATGTGGCATTATTTACAGACTACTGATAAAGATAGCGATTCTGAGGCATTTACATCAAAGTTTATGTGCACTGTCACTGTTAGATTAAAAGAAAATCATGTTTATTATTTATATTCATTTTGTATTTATTTCTATATTTATTTTTTAAATTTAAACGTATTATTACATAACAATATTACTTATCATTATTGCATTACATTATAAAATAGTTCTTCATATTACTTTCATTAGTAATGCTCCTCGGCTTTTATTTTGACACGTGTGACCGGAAGCTTCGGTGTATATTCAGGTGAGCTTGACGCAGGCGCAGAGCTGATTTAACCTGCAGCAGCTGAGCAGCAGACTGAAGCGACTGACACAAAAGAAGCGATACAGCGAAGAAGAAGAATCACAAAAACCTTTATTTTCTCACCGGAAATTAAAAAAGGTAAAAGATCATTTTTATTCTCATTAGATAATTTAAAAAAAAAAAAAAACATTTGCGTTTTTATTCTGAGTGAAAGCCGCCGATTCCGGAACCTGCTGCTAATTAAACCCTTTAAAAACGACGGTCTACCAAATCTAATGTTAAAATCCGAATAATTACGGTTAATTTGTGAGATAAATGTTTGTAATTCATCGTGTAAAATCGGTTTTAATCGGCTGCATCATCGGCCGGGCCAACGCCTCTAATACAGCCTGATCAATGACACAGTGTTCATCAGTTAAAACAGCTGATCGATAACACGCAGAACACAAACTCAGACATGCTGGTGACACGTTTTAATCAGAAATCACTCTTAACAAATAATAAAATAAATATAATTAAGTGTAAATTTGTGACCGATCGGCCGGCGGATCGTCAGCAGGTGAGAATCTGGGCCAACGCCTCCGATCAATCGGCCCG
This sequence comes from Plectropomus leopardus, assembly GCF_026936395.1. Classification (NCBI taxonomy): domain Eukaryota; kingdom Metazoa; phylum Chordata; class Actinopteri; order Perciformes; family Serranidae; genus Plectropomus; species Plectropomus leopardus. The sequence goes on along the minus strand of NC_142192.1, from coordinate 33,214,610 downwards.
AATCAGAAATCAAAGCAGCCGAAAGTAAAATGGACAGAAAAGTGAATGTAGTTTGGTGTGAGGTGGATCATCAGCCTGAGTCAGACTGAAGAGCTGCGGTTTATTTCAGGCTGCAGAGACGCCATGACCCAGTTTCTGTTAAAGACTTCCCAGAATAATCCGAAAAAATATATATTTAGAAATATATAAATAAATTAATAGATTTCTGATGGAGGACCACTCCCTGAAAGTCACAGAGCAACATTAAAGTCTGAATTTTAAAATGTAAATCATTGGTCTTCACCGTTTATATCCCTGCTTTTTACTTATTTATTATTATATTTTACATTTTATATTCATTTTTAAATATATCTAATTGTGTTATTGTTATTGTTATTGTTAATTTTCTAGTCTTGTAAAACTTTATGTCATATCTGCTGTCATTTTCTTTTAAAGACTTACTGGAAGAATCAGAATAAATATATATTTAGAAATATATAAATAAATGTCTGAGTGACAGATGGGGGACTACTCCCTGAAAATAGCATTAAATTCATAATTTTAAAATTTATATAATTAGTTTTTATCTGTTATATATCTGCTTTTTATTTTTATTTTTATTTTATTTTATTTTATTTTATTTTATTTTATTTTGTTTTATTCTAGTCTCATAAAACTTTATTTAAAAATAGAAAATATTAAAAATATAAATACATTTCTGATGGAGGACCACTCCCTGAAAGTCACAGAGCAACATTAGAATCTGAATTTTAAAATTGTGATATATGGTTTTTACCTTTTATATTCCTGCTCTTTATTGTACTTTTCATTTGTTTAATTTAATCTAATTCAATTAAATCTTTTTATTATTTTTTAAATGTATAAAGTTGTGTTATTGTTGTGATTTTATAGTCTTGTATTGTCTAGTTTGTATGAAAGGTGTTCAGTAGTAAACAGAAGTTAATATTCTCCAAATAAAATCTTGCAGCTGAAACTAAAAATAAAAATGGTTAAGATTTTTTTTAAAGGAAACAAAACTTAATTTAAACCATGAAAATAGTGAAAACCTGATTTGTCATTAAAAAAAAGAATTTCAAATATTATAACAATATTTAAGTTAATAAAAAAATCATATAAATGGTCTGAAAACAGTTGAAAAACAGTTGATAATTTGTTTTAAAATAAATGAGTGAATAAGTAATAAAGTAAAATCCTATGAAGAGGATCAGCTGTGATTGAATCAGACTGATCTGTGAGCTGTTTATTGATCTCTGATCGCAGATCTCTGATCAATATTCAGTCTGTTTGTTTTGTTGTCAGCTCAACACTTAAAAACACAACTTGTCTGTTAGACTGTGTATTTCTCATTAGAACCAAATTTTTATTTTGATTTTGTAATTTTAAACTTGAATTTAAAAGATTTTTTTCTCTGTTTGCAGAGTAAATATATTAATAATAATAAATGAATATTCAGTTAAATGCTGTAAACTGTTTTTAAGTTTTTATGTGGTCGTTGCAGTCGTGCGTTCTCCGTAAACAGCCTGTCGAAGCTGCAGACACTAAAAATAAAACCCAAACAAGCTTTAAAATAAACCGAAGCAGCTTTCAGCCTGCAGAGATTTACCCGACCTGAACTCGGCGAGACGGACGGCCCCAAAGCTCTGAAATCACCGACGACATATTTTAATAAGAATCACCGACTCCGCCCGAAAACAGCAAAGTCTGGTGACGAAACTGCCGAATTCACAGGAAAAAAGGGAAACATTTATCAGATTTTCTCTTTTTCCTTTGAAATTTGTGATTTTTAAAACTGCATCCTGTTTTTAAAAGTAAAATATGATGTTGTACTCAGCAAATCACCTGTTTACTCAAGTACTACAGTACTCGAGTACTCGAGTACAAATCCAAGGAACTTGAGTGTCTCCATCTCTGCTGGACCACCTTCAGTCCTGTTACAGTGTCGGGTTACTGCGTACACAGACCTCCACACTGCAGTTTGGAAGCCATTTTTTCTTTTCTTTTTTTATATCTCCTTTAAAAATTTTCAGTGATTTTTTTTCTTTAAATTTCTTTTTTCATATCTGAAAATATCTGAAACTTTTGAGGAGATAAAAAAGAAACCAGCCACCCTCTGCTCTGATAAATAAAGAACAGTCCCTTAGGTCTGTCACTGACGCCACTGTTCGTGTTTCCGGCTGCAGGACTTTGAACGTCCTCGGTTGTGTTTTTGTGTTTTCATGCTGTCCCCTCTCGTGGGACAGAGACACCTGATCAGAATTAAATTTCAGTGGCGTCTCTGCTTCTTTAGACCGAAACATGATCGAGAAGTCAAACAGCCAGTACGACTCCTTCCTGTTCTGGAGGCAGCCGATCCCGGCGCTCGACCTGTCCGAGCTGGAGGACCTGGGACTGACGGACCAGCAGCCGGACAACAAAGGAAAGGACAAGCTGTCCTCAGCGAGGAGTCAGAGTGAGGAGGTGAGGGGACGGACGCTCCACGTTCAGAGTTTATATCCACATTATACAGCTGATTTTGTTTGTTTAACCCTTTAGTGACTGTTTGCTGCATTTCACTCTTGTTGTGATAACTGTGTGTGTGTTGATGCATGTGTCCTAAATGTAGTCCAGATTGTGTATCTGAGTGTAATCAGTGAATTTGCAGCTCAGCTCCTACAATAAGTCTAAAATACACTGTGGAAACTAAATAGTTACATTCAGACTGTTCAGGTCCAAAAATGCTCCATTGAAACCCATTCAAACTGACATTTTTGATCCCACAGCCATCAGAGCAGAAAAACAGGACTTGTATTATTTCTGGGTGTCATTCTGGGCTTTTGACTCTGAATTTGTCATTTTGACTATTTTCCACCTGATGAGGTCATTTTGACCATATTTGGCATATGGAGGAAATACATGCTATTTCCACTAGGTGACCTGTCACAGTCAATGTAGCTGCTGATCACTGACATATCCCAGACTGTCAGCAGCTACACTCACACACTGACAGATCCCAGACTGTCAGCAGCTACACTCACACACTGACATATCCCAGACTGTCAGCAGCTACACTCACACACTGACATATCCCAGACTGTCAGCAGCTACACTCACACACTGACATATCCCAGACTGTCAGCAGCTACACTCACACACTGACATATCCCAGACTGTCAGCAGCTACACTCACACACTGACATATCCCAGACTGTCAGCAGCTACACTCACACACTGACATATCCCAGACTGTTAGCAGCACAATAAATAAATAAATAGTGTTTTTCTCATCTAAAAATGTAGTGGCATCATGACAAAAACCTGACATTTAAAGGGTTAAAATTCTGAAACTGTGTTTCTTGTTTTTGTAATTTAACACTGTGTAAAAAATATTAATGTATAAAAATCAATGTTGCTGCAAATCATTGACACATCCCAGACTGTCAGCAGCAAAAAAAATCACTTAGCATGTAATATATTGAAATTAATTAATTGTGTGTGTGTGTGTGTGTGTGTGTGTGTGTGTGTGTGTGTGTGTGTGTCTGCAGGGCGAGATGTCCGAGTTTTCCTCCTTTAATTATTGGAGAGCTCCGATCGCCGACGTGGACGCTCTGCTGGCCGACCTCAACCTGCTGCTCTGAAACACGACACCCCGTCAGCTGACCTCTGACCCCTGATCAGCTGACCTCTGACCCCTGATCAGCTGACCTCTGACCCTTGATCAGCCCGATGTCACCTGATCAAAAAAATTTAAAAACGTGTTTAATGATGATGAAATGTTTTATTTTTTGTCACATAAATTAATGAATTAATTTATTTTGGAGGTGATGCGTTCGAGCCCCCTGAGACTAACGTTTTTCTGTTTCCATTTGTGCCTTTTTATTTATTTCTGTATTTATTTCATCCTGCGCTGCTTTATTAACGGTCACCGTCACTGTCCGGCCTGATTATTTATTGATTGATTGATTATGTATCTATGTATTTATTTTGCTGAGCGGGCCTCAAACCAAGAAAAACTAAGTTCATCTTGTCCGAATGTAAAACCTGCCAACAATAAAAGAAAAATGTCCTGTTTTTGATCTAAAGGAGTTATTTTCATTCACATGTAGAAACTTTTATATGATTTTAAATGAGAAAATCAAGGTAATGCTTCATTTTACAGGTCCAATCGTTTCCTGGAAAAAGAAGGGATATATATATATATATATATATATATATATATATATATATATATATTTCCCCTCAAAATAAACTTACTTAATGATGAACTAAAAATAGAATAAATTTTTTTTTAAAAAGAAATTGGTAGATGTAGGGAATTACTTGAAAAGCTACAGAAGATTTCTAGATAATTCTAATTTTCATAACTGTATATTTAAACTGAATTAATTTTTGTAGTTTTGGAGGTAATTTCCTTTTTTTGGTTTTGGGTTAAGCAAAAGTTTAGATTCATTTCATTGGTTTTAAATCTGTACACATTGGTAATGTTGTAATAATGTTTCCTAATGATAATTATTACATAAAGAGAAATTAAATTAATGGCTGACACAACAATAACCTTGGAAAATTTTTCAAAAGACACATTAAAATGATTTCTTCCATCCTGCTGTACAAACAAATAAACAAACAAACAAAAAATTGGCATAAAGACTTTTTGTTTGTTTTTTTTAAACAAATCTTTATTGGTAGTTCAAAATATTCAGGAAAAACTAACTAATAACTAAAAATATGATTTAAAAAATTATAAAGAAATAGGTAGATTTAGAAAATAATTTTTAAAAAGCTACAGAAAATGTCCAGATAAGTCTAATGATCAGAACTGTATATTTTTGAAATATATATATAATTTTAGTGTCTTTAAAACTCAATTTCCTTTTAGAAAAAAACAGCTTTTATTTGTTATAGGTTGGGGAAAAGTTTAGATTAATTTCAGAAAAAAAAAAATTGTGGGATTAATGATAAATTAAAATTTTGCCATACACAGAATTACAACAGATAATAATAATAATAATAATAATAATAATAATAATAATAATAATAATACCCCCAAAATAAACTCACTCAATGATAAGTAAAAATAGAATAAATTGGGAGATGAACTATAAATTAAAATTTCATGGTGTAGTTTGTTTTTATTCCGGAGGGGGCGGTGAAGCTCCCGCAGGCTGTTTATTTACAGCCGCCATTAAAACAACCGAAGAAGAAGCCGAAGAAGAAGCAGCTAACATCCGGGGCCTGCACCGTTGGCTTCTCGGTATCTCGCCGCGGTAAACAATCCCGGACCCGGAGCCCGGACCCGGAGCCCGACCAGCTGCGGCGCCGCGCATCATCCATGTTTAAATTACCCCGAATAAACGTGTGCACGCCACGGACCTATTCCTTGTAAAAGCGGAGTGATAAAACTTCACAGTTTGGACGCGGAGGGATTTGTTGTGTTTAGCCCGTTAGCGTGCTAACGTTAGCTTAGCAGAGAGAAGAGACTCCGGCTGGATCCTAAAAAACCCAAATCCACAGCCCGCGGTGAGTCGCTGCTCCTTCAGAGGCCCAAACCTCACTTCAGCCTCCGTCTGTGTGTGAAATGGGGACAGAGGTGTTCATTTGGGAGGGTTTCGCGAGGCTGTGTGCTGCGCGCGGTTTGACGGCGCGCGCCTGAAGAATGCTAGTTAACCGGATGTGGAAGTAGTTTTTTCTCGGTGTGTAAAATAGGAAATTTCTCTGTGACTTCCCCCGGAAAACCAACAACTTAATATCAAACGGTTTCCTGTCCGCCGTTAACGTAAACGTTTCGGTGCCGCAGCGGCTGTTTTTAACCGGTGTCGGTGGTAAATAACGGCTCGCGGAGGGCAGGCGGGGGTACGTGGCACATGGCGGACTCTTTTCTGCCGTGGAGGCGCGTAAAATGGCTCCTCGGCCGCGGAGAGAAAAACCTCGTCCTCCTCCCGTCTGCGTCAATGACAACTGCTGTGTAGAGCCGCGGGTTCCATTATCGGACAGAGAGTACCGGGCTAACTTGGCTAGCTTTGGATTATTTTTTCATGAAAGAAAGACATTTTTTAGACATCCCTTTGAAACCAGAGAAAACTGGCTTTATTTTTATTAAAACCGTGGGAAGAGAGAAATGACACATTTAAGATAAATAATCCCCAATTTAGCAAGAAATGTGTATAATGTACAAGAAAATGACCTGAAAAACAAAGTTTTATTGCCAGGTGCATTTACATGTACAAGGAAGGTGACTTTGTGTTTTGGTGTTTTGGTAAATAGAATACAACATAAGATAAAAAATATAGAAGCAATTTAGAATATAAAATGACAAAATAGAATATAAAGCACGCAAAAAAGTATGTACAAAAGGTGCAATGGAGGGACTGTACAATTTTTCAGAAGTATAGTTACAGTACAAATACCATAAATTTAAATAATGAAATTGACCTGCAGTGTGCACTTAAAGAAATCCAGTCCAGGGTGCATTAATGTAACACATTAAAACTGATTTAGCTTAACATTAATGTAATGTTTTAGAAAAAAACCATGTTTGATAAGAAAAACGCCAAAATAAACAAGAAAATGGCCCAGAAAAGATTAAAAAAAATCTAATAATACAGTAATATAATTTTCAAACAGGAAGTTATAATAACTATAAATATAGTTACCCTTGAGTTTCCTTATTAATTTATTTTTTATATTTTTCAAAATATATTAATTTATTACAATTTGTGGAACATTTCTTAGCAAGATGCACATTACCTTTTTTTCCATGTTTTTGAGAGAAAGCAAAGTGTTCAAAAGAGTAACAATACCACGCTGTAAAAATACTGTGTTACAGTAAATGACCTGCATAGAAAATATTCTTCAGTAAAAGTATGCAAGAAAATGTAGTTACGTACTGTTATTTATTTTATCCTCCCTGAAAGTGAAAAATAATTTTCTTTGAGCGTCCCGAGTGACCTGGAGAAAATGCACAACCCTCCAGTGATACTCAACGTTGGCCAAATCAAGTACTGTTACTGTGCCTCTAATCTGTCAGTATGCAACATCATATCAGTTTTTGATCAAAGAATTAGTAATATTACTTGTACTGGCATTATTTTTGTATGGATATTTACATTTATACAACTATGAAAACATTTTAGACGTTTAAAAAAAAATATATATATATGTTTATATTTAATGAAAAACCATTAAATATATTGAATTAACAACACCGCATTTTATATTTAATAAAAATTCAAAATTTATTTTCTTAACGTCTCAGAATAAACTCAACAGTTTGGTTGAGTAGAGCAAATAAAAAAATAAAATCAGCATATATGTAGTAAATAACAGTCAGTGCTCCACTTAACAACAATATACGATTCTGTACGAATAAACAGGTTGTTTGTGAGTTGATGTAGAATAAAGTGTGAAACTGCACAGATGTTTTTTGTGTATTAAGATGCTTTTTAAGGTAAATATTTCTGAATTATAACCTTGAAATTGTGCGTCCGTGTCAGATGTCGTTGGTGGACCTCGGGAAGCGTCTGCTGGAGGCCGCTCGCAAAGGTCAAGACGATGAGGTCAGAAACCTGATGGCCAACGGAGCGCCGTTCACCACCGACTGGGTGAGACTTCACTAAAACAGCCGCAAACTGTTTCCCACAATAACAGTCTGATGATAATTTAATAATCTGCTGCTGAGAAAACACATCTGAAGTTTGTAACTTGCGTTCACTATTTATTTATTTATCATTTATTTATCTTGGCCTCATAATGTGACAGTGAAAGAGTTAAACAGCAGAAGGTGTAACATTGGTTATTGTGTTTATGTTAACCCTTTAGAGCCGCTTTAATATCACACACACTCACATCGCTCTGCACACAAAATTAGGCTATAAAAATACTATACATTAATATGATTTTCTACTTTCATTGAGTTTATTTTTTAAATAACATCAGTCTTAATCATTAATATCAAATAAGCATTACTTTTCAGAACTGTAACCCTTTAAATGCCAGGTTTTTGTCAGGATGCCACCTTGTTTTTAGATAGAAAAAAAAGCACAAAAAATGAATGATGTTGAGTCTCCTCAGTGTGTGAGTGTAGCTGCTGACAGTCTGGGATATGTCAGTGTGTGAGTGTAGCTGCTGACAGTCTGGGATATGTCAGTGTGTGAGTGTAGCTGCTGACAGTCTGGGATATGTCAGTGTGTGAGTGTAGCTGCTGACAGTCTGGGATATGTCAGTGTGTGAGTGTAGCTGCTGACAGTCTGGGATATGTCAGTGTGTGAGTGTAGCTGCTGACAGTCTGGGATATGTCAGTGTGTGAGTGACAGTCTGGGATATGTCAGTGTGTGAGTGTAGCTGCTGACAGTCTGGGATATGTCAGTGTGTGAGTGACAGTCTGGGATATGTCAGTGTGTGAGTGTAGCTGCTGACAGTCTGGGATATGTCAGTGATCAGCAGCTACATTGACTGTGACAGGTCACCTAGTGGAAATAGCATGTATTTCCTCCATATGCCAAATATGGTCAAAATGACCTCATCAGGTGGAAAATAGTCAAAATGACAAATTCAGAGTCAAAAGCCCAGAATGACACCCAGAAATAATACAAGTCCTGTTTTTCTGCTCTGATGGCTGTGGGATCAAAAATGTCAGTTTGAATGGGTTTCAATGGAGCATTTTTGGACCTGAACAGTCTGAATGTAACTATTTAGTTTCCACAGTGTATTTTAGACTTATTGTAGGAGCTGAGCTGCAAATTCACTGATTACACTCAAATACACAATCTGGACTACATTTAGGACACATGCATCAACACACACACAGTTATCACAACAGGAAGAAGAACAGAGACTTAAACGGGTGAAGGGTAAAATACTTGTGTTGCTTGATGATTATTTGGGCAGATTTCTGTGACAAAACTATATAAAAAAAATCTCACGTTGTGTTTTAAAACTACTCATCGCGTCTGTGTGTCCACAGTTGGGGACGTCCCCGCTCCACCTGGCCGCGCAGCACGGTCATTACTCCACCGCCGACGTCCTGCTGAGAGCTGGCGTCAGCAGAGACGCCCGCACCAAAGTGGACAGGACGCCGCTGCACATGGCCGCCGCCGAGGGTCACATGGTCATCGTGGAGCTGCTGGTCCGGGTGAGAGACGCTCAGCAGGCGATCTGACTCTGACTCCCAAAAGTTCCCCTCGACTCCCTGAAACTGTCAGCTGCTTTTATTGTTGATGAGACAAAGTTAATTTTACCGAAGAAGAAATCACATTACAAAAATAATAATAATAATAATCAGAATAATAATCAGAATAATGTCTGCAGATCCTGGAAACATTTCCAAACATCCAAAATGGTCTCAACTGCAGTTAAATTTATATTTATCTTAAAATTGGTGAATTTTTTAAAAATTAATGGGAGATGGCAACAAGCAACTTATTAAGACATGGCCCAAAAAATAAGCAAGAAATTCGTTAAAAATTACAACAAAACCCAAAACAAAAAACAACAACTTGAAAATAAAGACACAACAAAAAGAGAGGTAAAAAACAATAACAAATAAGAAAATGACCCAGAAGGAACTGCTGAAAATAGATTTTAAAAAAGCAGACATTGTTTTTCTGTAACATAATTTAGAATATTTATTTATAATATTTATATTTTTGGTGTTCTGGACATTTTCCCTAGTTTTTTAAAATTATTTTCTAGTTATCTCCTTCCTTTAAAAAAAAAACTATTTTCAGGAAATTTCCTCGTCAACTTTTACTAATTTCTTGCAATTTTGGGGACATTTCATTACCTTTTTCCATCTTTTCAAAAGAAATCAAAAAAATTTACTCACGTTTCAAAAAGGTTAAACAGCATGTGATAAACGTCTGAACGCAGCACAAGAAAACGGACGCTGATCTGGGTTTCAAAGGGTTAAAGTGTAAAGCGATACTTGGAAAACTTAACCTGTGTTTGAACTCTTCAGAGCGGCGCGGACATCAACGCCAAAGACATGCTGAAGATGACGGCGCTTCACTGGGCGGCGCAGCACGGTCACCACGGCGTCGCAGAGACGCTCATCAAACACGGAGCCGACGTGCACGCGCTCAGCAAGTTCGACAAGACGCCGTTCGACATCGCCGTCGACATCCAGAACACGGAGCTGATGCTGCTGCTGCAGGTGAGACCTCTGACCTTTGACCTCTGAGCTGTGGGCCGACTGTTGCAGGACAGATTGAAGTTCAGCGGTTCTTACAGACGGTGTTTTTGAAGCTGTTTTCTTACATTTATTTTCATCTTTATTTATATATTTTATTTTATTATTGCAAAAATTAAGTAAAGTGAATTTCATGTTCAGAGCTTTTATTTTGAAGTGCTGCCTCTGTTTATTCTTGCGATATGTTTTATTTCTTTGTGTTTTAGGCCAAAGTGTTCACATTTTTCAAATAAAATTAAAAATGTGGGTTTTATATAATGTGTGGACCCTAAACTGACGAGAAATCTGGAGCCTGTAACTGGTCCAGCTGGGAACCAGTGATCAAGAGTGTCTGTGTGTGTGTGTGTGTGTGTGTGTGTGTGTGTGTGTGTGTGTGTGTGTGTGTGTGTGTGTGTGTGTGTGTGTCTCTGTATTTGTGTCTGTGTGTGTCTGTGTGTGTGTCTGTGTGTGTGTGTCTCTGTATTTGTGTCTGTGTGTGTGTCTGTGTCTGTGTCTGTGTGTGTGTGTGTCTCTGTCTCTGTGTCTGTGTGTGTGTGTGTGTGTGTGTGTGTGTGTGTGTGTGTGTGTGTGTGTGTGTGTGTGTGTGTGTGTGTGTGTGTGTCTCTGTGTCTGTGTGTGTGTGTGTGTGTGTGTGTGTGTGTGTGTGTGTGTGTGTGTGTGTGTGTGTGTGTGTGTGTGTGTGTGTGTGTGTGTGTGTGTGTGTGTGTGTGTGTGTGTGTGTGTGTGTGTGTGTGTGTGTGTGTGTGTGTGTGTGTGTGTGTGTGTGTGTCTCTGTGTCTGTGTCTGTGTATCTGTGTGTGTGTGTGTGTGTGTGTGTGTGTGTCTCTGTATTTGTGTCTGTGTGTGTGTCTGTGTGTGTGTCTGTGTGTGTGTGTGTGTGTGTGTGTGTGTGTGTGTGTGTCTGTGTCTGTGTCTGTGTGTGTGTGTGTGTGTGTCTCTGTGTCTGTGTCTGTGTCTGTGTGTGTGTGTGTGTGTGTGTGTGTGTGTCTGTGTGTGTGTCTGTGTGTGTGTGTGTGTGTGTGTGTGTGTGTCTCTGTGTCTGTGTGTGTGTGTGTGTGTGTGTGTGTCTGTGTGTGTGTGTGTGTGTGTGTGTGTGTGTGTGTGTGTGTGTGTGTGTGTGTGTGTGTGTGTGTGTGTGTCTCTGTGTCTGTGTCTGTGTGTGTGTGTGTGTGTGTGTGTGTGTGTGTGTGTGTGTGTAGGAGGGCATGCAGAACCAGGTGAACATGAACCAGGTAAACATGAACCAGGTGAGTATGAACGTGGAGACGAGCAACGCCACCAACCAGCCGCAGTTCATCATCCAGGGGATACCTGCCATCCAGGGGGGCGTGGTCAACCTGGCCGAGCTGCTCAACAAGGCCAACGCAGGTACACACACACCCACACACACACACACGCAGAAACAAACACAGGGATCTTTATGATCGTGTTTTGTGGATGTGTAACATTTCTGTCCTCCAGGTGACTCAGAGGAAGCGATGGCTGCCAGCGCTCTGGACTCCAACATCCAGCACGCCACCGTGGTCAACGAGGGGGGTCAGAGGGTCATCACCATAGTAACAGACCAGCATGGCAACCTGCAGACCACAGGAGGGATGGCGCCGCCGTTCTTTGTCACCATGCAGCACGGACAGCAGAGTACGAGCCCCTCCGCTCAGCCGAACGCTCCCTGGTCAGATCGACATGTCGGTAATCGATGTGTGTGTGTGTGTGTGTGTTTGTTGACAGTGCTGGCGGTGCCCGCCAACACGGTGACGGAGGAGGTGGTGACGGAGGAGCCGCAGCCGCCGCCCTCCAGGAAGAGGAAGCTGGAGGTGACCAACAACCACAACGACACAGGAGAGACGGTGAGCGGAGGACACGCTCGCAGTCAGAGCAGCACGAGCTCTGTGACATCATTTATTTAGAAAACCTGGAAAAGTCATTTCGAACGTGCATTTTCCAGGACTGAAATTAATGATAACTCGTAAAAATCAATGAAAGTTATGGAAAAATCATAAAAAATGTTGTTTGTAATACATTATATTACATTAATTTAACATAATGGTGAATTTTGGTTTTCTTTGAACATTTTGAGAATTGTTTCTAGAAAACATGATAAATTGTTTGTTTTTTTCTTTAAAAAATATATGGATGATATTCTTAAATGTCTTTTTTTTTTTAAATAAGCAAATTCTTTTTTGTAAACATATATGTCAAATTTGATACAAAACAAAAAAAAAACTATTTTATTTATTTATTTATTTTAGATAAGACTTTATTGATCCCTCACTGGGTAAATTCATTTGTTACAGCCACTTAAAGTGATGATGAAAAATGTTTTAATCAAGATAAGCAGCAAAACAATAAAAATAAAAAATGCAATACACAAAGAATGATAGAAAAATAATGTAAAAATAGGGATACTATTACTCAGAGTAAGAATATAAACAGGTTTGGACATGTTTTTGTTTTTTTTAAAACTCGCTAAATGTGCATCACTTTTTATAGCCAGACATCGTAAAAACTAAATTTGTGACGGTCCTTGAACACTTTATTGAGGAGGCTGAAATTATGTTTAAACAGAGTTTGAATCTTATCTGTTTTAAAAATGCTGGGCAAGTACAAAAATGTATTTTGGGTCCTTGAAAAATCATGGAAAAGTTTTTAAACTTTCTCCATGATAATGAGTGGGAACCCTGGATGTGACCGTTGTCTTCTCCTCCTCCTGCAGGAGCTGCTGCAGAGGCAGCTGCAGGAGGCCAACAGGAAGGCGCAGGAGTACCGGCAGCAGCTGCTGCGTAAGGAGCAGGAGGCCGAGGAGTACCGCATCAAGCTGGAGGCCATGTCCCAAAGTCAGGCCAACAGCACCAACGCCAACACCACGGCCGCCAGCGCTGCCGCCAACGCAGCCAGCCCCGAGGAGGTGGTGGGAGGGGAGGAGGACGAGGAGGAGGCGGCGGCCGGCATGGTGGAGGAGGAGGGGGAGATGGTGGTGCTGCAGGAGGGAGGCATCATCATGGAGGGGGAGGAGGGTCAGGTGACGCTGGTGGAGACGGGCGGAGAGACGACGGAGGTCGGCTCCTAACAGAGAGGAGGTATGAGGAGGAGGGAGGGCGACACACCGACGGACAGATCATTACAGGAGGAGGCTGGTTTCAAGTGTGCGCCATTTTGAATCCCCAAAATACAACAGAGAGGAGACACAAAACGGCTTCCCAAAAAACATTCTTAGAAAAATGATTAAAACCGAGGAGTCTGTCCCTGCGCCATTTTGAATCCTTGAATGATTTAACACTTCAGAAAATGGCAACACAGCAGGAGAAAGACCCTAAAAAACATGACGGAGGAGTTTAGCCATGCCCCATTTTGAATCCCAGAAAAATGTAATAATAGTTGGACAGGGAGGCAAATGGCTTTCCCAAAAGGACAAAACAGTTGGAAGAGACGGGCGGACTGAAAACAAACATGAAAGAAGTTTGGCCGTGCACCATTTTGAATCCTTAAATGAGCCAATAGCCACACTTCTGAGAGAGAAACAGAATGGCAACATAGCAGAAAAACAGTCTAAGAAAGGCCTAAACAGGCATGATGGAGGAGTTTAGCCATGCCCCATTTTGAAACCCATAAAAATTTTGATGATAACACGTTGGAGAGGGAAGCAAAATGATTTCCCCAAAAGGACAAAACAGTAGGAAGAGAAAGACGGATTGAAAACAGACTAAACAGATGTGATGGCGGAGTTTAGTTGTGCGCCATTTTGAGTTCCCACTTGTACTGTAACTGAATGCCTTTTTAATCGGGATGCAAAATGGATGGAGACCAACTGAGGAGGAAAAACGCAACCACGTGTTTACCCTTTTTTGTTCTTTTTAAAAAAAAAAACACAATCAATGATCCCAAATAAAAATATCAACATGGACAGTTTGGGAAGACGGCCACGTCTGTTTCCTGAGCATTTCTTTAGAGCACCGTTTTGCTTCCCCATTTGACTCTGAGTAAGCGCTTATAAAGACTCGATCACTAAACCCAAGGATACTCAAACAGCGGGAATTTAGTTTTTGTTTTTTTGATTTAACATTTTCGTCCTTTTTTTATGGTTATCCCCATTTTAACCTATTTTTATCCCTTCATTTTTGTCCAGTTTTCGTCCGTTGGTTGTTCATCTGATGCCTTCATAACTCTAAGTCTTGCTAAACTGGGACCACGTTGTTAAACCCAGCTACTCAAACCTTGCTGTAGCTTGCACCATTTTGCTTCCCCGAGAGGGAGCAGACAAAACAAGGCCGTGACTGTGAGCGCAGAGGAAACAGATGTTTGTCAGCATTCTTTGTACACTAAAATAACTCTGAACTGCTTTCTTACTTTTTTTCATATTGTGTTTTTGTTGTTGTTTATAATACGTTTTGTTTTTGGATGTGATGTCATCATGTTTATGAACAACCTCCCTAAAAACTGAGTGGGGATATCAAATGGTTTCATTGAAGCTGTGTATAAAGCAATGGGAATCATTTTGGGGTAAAATATCTATTTTCCTGCTTTTTTGTGCATCTCAACAAACCAATTTATGATTGACTATTAAAAAAATCGTCTTTATTCCCAAATTGACTTAAAGAACTGAACCAGATCCATCATGGAAACGTTTAATGTCTAAAACCAGCTGTTTCCCGTCATCAGGTGGTTGTGAGCTTGTTGGGTCCAGCAAGACGGCACCTTGTTATTGTTTTCATTTTTCATAATTGATTATTTTATAGATTAGTTTAGAAAGACTCCCATCACAGTTTCTACATTTAACAACAGTTCTTATTTTCAGGCGATTATCCACTAAATTCATTCCATTTCTGTCATTTTCCCCCTGAAATCCTGCTCACACCGGACCTTTACGCCCACCTGTGTCAGTATTTCATTGACTAAAAACAACTTTAAAATGTGTGAATATGCAGCATGTGAGCAAATAAGAACTCAGAAAATTAAGGTGTTAAAATCAGACACAAAGCCACTCTGCAAGAACAGATTTAGCGAATAATGGAGGACTCACTTTATTTGTTTTTGTACATTATTGGTGCAGTTTAACATTTTATCATCAAAAAACACATTAACGTGGATCCAAGTGAATATTTGTAGGGAGGAAATGTCACAAACCTTTTCTCTGTGTGTGTAAACAAGATGTTATTTCGACGAGACAACACTTTTATAACTTTAGCAGAAAAAAATAAACAATCTGTGATAAGTCGTCTCTGCAGCCGGCAGAGGAAGGAAGCTCCACGTAAAATCTGCTTCCCAAAAAGTAAAATGGTCATTGATGAAACATCTGAAGTCATCGGTCTTTTAAAAGTGTCTCGGCTGTGGTTCGTTTGTGTTTCCTGTCCTGGTTCAGCTCCGGTCAGTCCCACAGTGATTATTGATGACTGTCTATCAGCTGATCGGCCCGTCGTGCTCCTTCCCGTCTGATCAGCGATTACTTTGAGTCGAGTATGATAGTTATTTTTATAAGCTCAGCGAAGCCAACCTTTTTCTATGTACATATAAAGTTGTATTTTTTTAACTGTACCTGAATGCTTCACCGTGATGATGATGATGATGATGATGATGATGATGGCTGCCTGCATTGGTAATTTGAAATATAAACACTTGTTTTTTTTTTGGAACTTCTCTCTTGTGTTTTTGATGCTTTTACACACCTGAACGCAGCACGAGGCATTCAGGTGCTCAGCTGACGGCTGCGAACACACCCGAAATTATTTCATTTATGAGCTTAAAGTTGAGAAAAATTGCACCGAGTTCTGATCATGAAAAGTGAGCGAAAAGTGTCTCGCTGATGAGTTTTTATATGATTTTTAACAATAACAGAGGAATAAGATAGAACTGACTTTTTTACTCACACAACACTTATCAGGACTAATTATATCACACGTTTAAAATAATTACGGTCTAAATTTAAGTTACTCCTTTAGTTCACCTCCAAACTTTGATTTGAATTATTTTCTTTGTCACAGACTTTATTGGTGACATTTAAGCAACATTAACAAAACATTTTTAAAAAATAGAAAAAAAATCAACGAAATTTACATTTTCAAGAAGTAATAAATAAAGCATGCAGCTTGGATCGAAGCGTTTTAACAGATGAAGAGGCGCAAAGAAAAATATCTGTTGTGCTGGGTTGGGTTTAAAAAAAACAAAAACACAAAGTTACATCCCAACCCCCCCATGAACGGCCCCTTAACTTCAATTCATTTCTTCTTTTTCTTAACCTTTCATTTGGTTATTGTTTTAACACCAACTGTGGGACGGATACATCACTAATTTTTAACAATCCTGATTTCTGAGCTGATGAAAAACATTTTTGTAAAATATTACAAACATAAAAGGATTTGGCTGAAAAGACTACCCTCATTTTATGTTTTTAAAGATACAGATTTTTAAAACCTACTTCACCAGTGTTGAAAATTTAAATATCAAAAATTGTAAGTTGGCAAAAAGCTATTAGATGATTTATACATGTTGGTTTTATTCCATCTGTTTAGCAGACTCAGGGATTTGTTTATGTTTTTAAAGACACTGATTTAAAAACATACTTCTCCGCTGAAAATGAAAAACAGAAATTGGAAACTGGCAAAAACTATTAAGACATTACAGTTTTATTCCATCTGTTTAGCAGACCCCAAATGACTTTTCTTACAGATTTTTTCTGTTGCCTGTGTATTTATTTATGTCATTGAGTATATTTTTTACATAATTTTTATGTATTTTTTATTTTTATTTTGCAGTGTACAGACTTCATGTTTTGAATTTATAAAATTTAAAGAAAAAATAACTATTAAAAAATATTGGTCATTAAACAAAAAACTGATCTTAAATTTCAGTCCGACTGTCATTAGAAAATTGTAAACTGGCAAAAACCGTTAATCAAGTTTTAGTCCACCTTTTCAGCAGACCCTAAAGGATTTAGTTTTTGTTTCTTTTGAATTCATAACATTTAAAATTATAATGTAAAATTCAAATTTAGACAATCAATTGAAAAGTTTTGGTTACCATCAATAAAAATTTATAAAAAAATAAATAACAATAAGTCTGAAATGTAACTCGCCTTAAACTGTAGGACCCCTTTTTAATGTACACACCGCCATTAGTGTTTTTGTTTATTTTTTTCTTGTTTTCCGCATTTATTCTAAAATAACAGACGATCTATTGTTGATATTGACAGCAAAGTTTGTATATTTTGTAATTTTAATGAATAAATAAAGATTAATTTGACGATATGTAACTACAACTCCCATGAGGCTTCACGGGCGGCCGCTGGCTTTCGGGGATATTCCCGCCCAGCTCGTGGATTACGGCCGATCAGTGCTGATTGACGTGTCCGCCGTCCAATCAGAGGCGGCGGAGTGGCGCGCGGCCAACCCCGAGCGGCGGGGGGCGGGGCCGCGGGGGGAGGGGGCAGGGCGCGAGGTATCATGGAGGATCAGTAGGCAAACTGTGGCCGTCAGAGGAGAGCAGCACCGCGCTGATCCCCGGGACTTTCTCAACTGTTCACCCGCGATTTAAACACCACACACCGGACTCTGCAACATGGACATGAAGAAGAGGATCAACCTGGAGCTGCGGAACCGGAGCCCGGCGGAGGTGAGCCGGTTTTTATTTTAAAAAACAGTTTAATTGTTGCCTGAAATAGCCCGGGAGGTGATGTGCGACCGGAGCCCGGCTGCTCCCCCCGCGCTCATCACACGGGGGGTTACCGACACGAAACGGCCAAGTTTCGCATCATTCGGTCCGTTAAACGTCTTATCGATCCGGTTTTAGTTTGGACGGCTACCGGCGGAGAGCCCGATGGATGTGGAAGCATCTCCGCGGCTCGGTCCGCCCGCCCCCTCCTCCTCTCCGGTGAATCCCGTCTCTCGGGGAGGCTCCGCGGGCACGAATTAACCGTCAAAACCGCTCCAGCTCCGGTTCTTTCACCGCGAACAGTCCCCCCGTTCAACCGAAATATTAAAACGCCTTCACAGACGGCGAAGTTTAAACTTTTAATCACCGGCCGCGGTCGCAGGAGTTTAATGTTCAAAACGACGCAAAATAAACGTAAAAACAAGCGTTAACGCGCCGTTTGTTGTCGCCGCGGTCGTTTGTCGGGGTGATTTCGGGGCTCGCGGCGGGATTTCGTCCCCGGAAAAACAACAACGACATCGGGCTTCTCTGGAGAGCGGACATTTTAAGTCGCCGACGGCTTAAACTTCGACGGAAACGCCGAGTCTGCTGACGTTAAGTCGAGCTTCTCTTCGGTAAATTCAACTCAGGAGTAAACTTAACGTCTTTTATCGAGTTTTTGTGGGGACATTTCCCCGCGCGGCCGCGCTCGGCGGCGGCCGCGGGGCGCTGTGAGGTCGGTCACAGAGACATTTTGAGAGGGGAAGCTCGTGCTCGGCAGTAACGCGTTACCGACTTAACGTTACAGAAAGCGGATTAGCGGCCGTTTCGACGGCAGATTGTGTCGAACATCGACGAATATTTACATAAAACGAGTGTCTGAAGGGGGCCGGAGAAGCGGCGGTACACCGCGGCCCGGTACCGTCCGCGCAGACCGTGTAACGGGCAGAGAGTCGGTGTTTGAACCGCGTCGTATCCAATCAAAATGGCGTTACTCGGCGAGGCTTTAAAGTGAAACAGATTACCGCGCTGACGGATTACTGATGTCTGTTCAAATCAACACAACTGCGCACTGACGCCATTAAACTAATATCAATGAGAGGACACCGAAAACACGCGGTTATTGTCGCTTTTTATAAAGCAGCTAGAGCTCCCGCGCGCGCGCGCGTGTGTGATTAAGTTATATAACTGGACTGCCAACCGATCAGCTTCAGTTAAATAACACACACACACACACACACACTTGTGCTCTCGTTTCAGACTTAATTCACTTCAAACTGAGAAATACAAACTTGCTGGTGTCATGTTTTATGAATTGGTGTGTGTGTGTCGGGGGGGCGGCAGATGGTGTGTGTGAAGGCTCAGCAGACAACCCCCACACACGCACGCACGCACACACACACACACACCACACGTTGCATGTAGATTGTAGTAGGTTAACCCCCTCACACACACACGGCGCGCACACACACACGGTGCTGGGTGTAATGGTGTCTTCATTGATGCCTGTTGGCCTGCAGGCTGAAGCTGTTACACTGAAACTCTGAGTCTCTGCTGTTACATAAGCAGAAGCTGAGGAAACAACCACCGGTCTGAACAAAGTCCTCCACGAGCTCACTCACTGACTCACGCTACCTGCACACCGTTATTTTAATTATTCTGCAGGCGAAATCAACATCACCGTGTTTATTCCAGAGCAGTGATGCTCAGCTTATGTCCCGTGGGCCAAATCTGGCCCCCAAAAGTGTGCTGGGTGCCCCCCCAATCATTTTTTAATCCACAATAAAAATAAAGTGATTCAAAGTGGGAATTGTTTTGTACTTTTAGTAATCCATACGGTGCCAGAGTTCATAAAACAGCATCAATATAGAGCTTGTTGATTAAAAAAAATTGCCAGAGAAGTAACCCCCCCAAACACACACACACACACACACACACACACACACACACACACACACACAAAAACATTCTGGAAATTTTGAAATGTGCTAAAATGCTTAAAATTTGCTTAAAAAAAAAAAAAAAAAAAAACTTAGAAATGTCCCTAAATCCTATAGATGTCCTTAAATCTTAGAAAAATGCAAAAATCCTAGAAGCACCATAAAATCCTAGAAATAAAAAACATCCTAAGATTCTAGAAACATGCTAAAATCCTGTTTATGTCCTTAAATCCTAGAAACATCCTAAAATCATAGAATCAATTTAAAAATTCATGAAATATCCTAAAATCCAAGAAACTTCCCGAAATCTTAGAAATCCTTAACTTCTAAAAACGTCCCAAAATGCTAGGGACATGCTTAAATCATAGTAATGTTCTTAAATCCTAGACATGTCCAAAAGTCCTGAAAATGTCCTAAAATGCTAAAAACATGCTAAAATCTGATATGTCTGTAAGTCTTAGAGGCATGCATGAGGCTGCTGTGACTGGCCCCTCGCTTCTTCACACTTTGCTTAAAAAAATCAGTAAATATCTGCAGAAATCAGCATGTTGGCCGATCCTGATATTTTAAACATTTTAAAGTTAATAACGTGCTGATATTAACCTGCATCCCTGCCCCGCACACCGTTTTGATACAAACTGTTTAAAATGATCCCTTTAAATACGCTCATACCTCATAATCATTTCAGAGCGTCACATGATGCTGCAAACACACCTGCAGATCGTTTCATCAACCTGTTCTCCAAACCGCCACACAGACTGTATGAATACAGACGCTCAAGCACCAAAGCACCTGTAGTAATGTATGTGTAAATACACACACACACACACACACACACACACACACACACACACACACACACACACACACACGTTTGTCCAGGCACGCATGTGAAAGCCCCTGAATAAGTACGAGTCTGCAGTGTTTGCACAGAGTTAAGTTAAAATAAGTTAACAAACAAGGAAATGACCTGGAAAAAGTGCCTAAAAAATAATAAAAATTCTGTAACACAATTTTAAATATGTAATCATGGTAATTATGAATATAGTTTTTCCTTAGTTTTTATTTTTTTCTCTGGACAAGCTAAGGAAATATGTCCAGAAATGTATATATCTGATGTTCATAATTATATGATTACATTTTTTGTCCCCACAAAATTATAATAATTGTTAAGCAGTTTTTTTCAGGAATTTTTTTCCCATTGAGTGTTTTTGTGTGTACAAATTTTCAGGTAATTTTCTCAGTATTTTTTGGATTGTTTGTTGATTATTTCCATTGAGTTTTCTTGTTGTGTTTGGTCATTTTCAGGTAATTTTCAGGTCATCTCCTCTTAACTGCTTGTTGTTCTCTTCTCGTGTTTTTCAAAGAAATCAAATCAATCTGCTCAGCTTTCAGACGGTTCAGATATGAAGTGTGACATATTTCCAGAGTAAAAATCAACCTGTCAGCGCTCTCTGTTGGTTCAGATCAGTTCCTAAATGACCTCAAACACACGTTCACTCGTCTGTTCTGACATTTTGTGACCAGCTGATGAATAATCGATGTATTCGCCGAAAGCTGAAATCTGACAATATATCGAGCAGCTGCGGTATTGTGGATGCAGCAGGCCGTTGCCCCTGTCAGTCAAAGACTTAATGTCCCAAAATGTGCTATAACTTAAGGCTAAAGTTATTCTTGACCTCTGACCTCGGTCTTTGAAAGAACCCTTGTGGAAAATATTCATTTCAGTGAAGGCTGCAACCAAAACTGTTTTCATAAGCAATTTATATGTCTGATATTATCTTGATTAATCAATAAGATATTTTGTCTGTAAAATTGTGGTAAATTAACTAAGTTTTGTGTGTGGGCAGTTTTAAAAACTGCAGTAATTATAATTATAATACAATAATAAAGCTACTACCACTTATAATAACGATAATAACAATTCTGTGTGTGTGTGTGTGTGTGTGTGTGTGTGTGTGTCTGTGTGTGTGTCTGTGTCTGTGTGTCAGATAGTGGAGCTGGTGGTTGACAACAGTCGCTCTGCAGACGGCGAGGTCGAAGGTCTGACGGATGCGTTCACGGAGCTCGAGTTCCTCAGTATGGTCAACGTGGGTCTGAGCTCGCTGGCTAAACTGCCCTCACTGCCCAAACTACGCAAGGTAACACACACACACACACACACACACACACACACTGTAATGACATCATGCAGTGTAACTTTTCATTGTCTTTGATGTCCTGAATAAATGTCAATAAATACACTTAAAAATTACAGAAAAAATCCCTGCAGAAGTTTCCTGAGAATCATGTTTTTAAGTTTTCCTCAGTATCACAGCAATCCTGTGTGTGTGTCTGTGTGTGTGTGTGTGTGTGTGTGTGTGTGTGTGTGTGTGTGTGTGTGTGTGTGTGTGTGTGTGTGTGTGTGTGTGTGTGTGTGTGTCTGTGTGTGTGTGTGTGTCTGTGTGTCTGTGTGTGTCTGTGTGTGTGTGTCTGTCTGTGTGTGTGTGTCTGTGTGTCTGTGTGTCTGTGTGTGTGTGTCTGTGTGTCTGTGTGTCTGTGTGTGTGTGTGTGTGTTTTCAGTTGGAGCTGAGTGACAACAACCTGTCCGGTTCTCTGGAGACTCTGTCGGAGAAATGTCCCAACCTGACCTACCTCAACCTGAGCGGGAACAAGATCAAAGAGCTGAGCAACGTGGAGGCGCTGGTCAGAACACACACACACACACTCGCTCACACACAAACACACACACACACACAAAAGAAAGGTTATAGTTTTTTTGCACAGGTTAATTATCTTGTGGGAACAAGAAAAACAGTCACTTTTTGGGTTGGTGGGGCTCTAAACAAACAGTCTAAAATAAAATGTGAAAAATACCTTAAAGGAAGAGAGGATAAATAATTTTAATTTTCACAATAAAATCTTTCAAAACCTTGACACATGCTCTGCAGATGCTTTATGATGTTCGTCATCAGTTTTGATGTGTGTTAAAGGGGAAACAGTTTTTATCTCTTTGATTTCAGATTTAATGACCG
The DNA here is from genome assembly GCF_026936395.1 of Plectropomus leopardus. Taxonomy (NCBI): domain Eukaryota; kingdom Metazoa; phylum Chordata; class Actinopteri; order Perciformes; family Serranidae; genus Plectropomus; species Plectropomus leopardus. The sequence goes on along the minus strand of NC_142192.1, from coordinate 33,191,877 downwards.
CTTCAGCTGAATCTTTCCGTCTGTGTCGTTTTTAACCGATAACGTTTCCTGCTGCAGCAAAACCTGAAGAGCCTGCAGAGTCTGGACCTCTTCAACTGTGAGATCACGTCTCTGGAGGACTACAGGGAGAGCGTCTTCGAGCTGCTGCCTCAGGTCACCTACCTGGACGGCTTCGACCAGGATGACAACGAGGCGCCCGACTCCGAGGCTGAGGACGAAGGTGGGGCGCTTGGCGTGTGCGTTTAGTGGACGGAAAGTATAACACCGTGCCGTCTGTCTGAACGTGTCTCTGTGTTTACAGACGAGGACGGCGAGGACGGAGCGGGGCCGACCGGCGACTACGACGAGGAGGACGATGACGAGGAGGACGAGGACGGCTCGGAGGGAGGAGAGGTGGGGCTGAGCTTTCAGGTGAACCGGGCCGATCAGGTGGGCAACTCGGGCGTCAGCCTGCAGGTCGATCCACGAACGGCTCAGACACGGGCCCGCTCCCATGATGCACCTGTCCAGACCAGGCAGAGACACAAAAACAACCACAGTCACGAGGCGGGTTTCCATCAACAAACGCTCACTGACGTCGTGTTTCAGTTGTTTTCTGCCAAAATGGGCGACACAGTATTCACTCACAGCAGCATCATTTTCAAATGATCTCTTTTTAACATTTAACAGAAATTACGATCTGTTCCCACCTACGCCACCTGAAACAAACGATGTCTCTGAACATAAACCAGGCAGCGTTTACGCCGCCACAAAATCATTATTACGAAAGCGCTTCAGTAACATATAAAACGAGAATTTAGAGAAAATAAAATATCAAGCAAAAAAAGACACATTTGTGCAAAATATACAAACATTACATTTGAGTTTGAGGTGTGAAAAAGTCGATACAGCGTAGTGTGAAGACATTCTGTGTAAGTATTGATTTTTTAAAATGATATAAATTACTGATATTGCACATAGGCATTAAACTTTTGATGGTCTTCTAAATTAATGAGATTAATTTCGTCTCAGTCCACTTGAGACATTTTCCCTTTTTGAACATATTTTACAGTTGAAAAAAGCTAATAAATCACATGACATCACAGTGTATGTTATAGCAATACTCTGATTCGCCCCTAATTTCCCTTCATACAGAAAACGTTTAGCCTCACGAAAGACGGCGCTCGGTGCGTAACGTGCTCGCCTGTCGTCTTCTCGTTGAGCGTTTGATCACAAATCTAATAATAAAAAGTTCTGCAGTGAAAACAACAATTAAACTTCCACAAACGTGAAAGACGATTCATGCCCTCAGATCGTTTAGCGTCCACCGCGTCACGTGACGTCTGATGAGATGAATTTAAGGTGTTTCCTCTGCCTGATGTCTGAGTCGCTCGGACGGATCGACCTCCGCTGTGACTTCAGCTGTGACCGTGTTCTTGACCAGGTTCAGCACCAAAAATGGCCGCCTCTGAGGACAGATGTTGGTAAACAGGAAGAAGATGTTTGTCTCCTTACGGACAAAAAAAACCTTTGTGGCGACATAATTTTCTAAACACAACAAAACAAATCAGAATAAAATGTTATTACATTTCTTTCCTAAATGTAATCAAATCTTGACATTGTGTAACAGATTGTTTTTGACTTTTCTGATTATTTAAAAGACAAAATGTTATTTCCAAACAGTCAAAAGAAATTTGTCTTTTCATGACGCAAAATTAGGAATTTATATTTACTTATCTTTGTATTATGTTATAACTTTTCTTGATTTTATTTAGAATTATTTCTGTTTTTTTAACAATTTCTTTATTTTGCGAAAGAAAAAAATGAAAATCCCAAATTTTTAAATCATTTTATTTATTTATTTTTCAGCCTAAAAAAATTACAATAAAAATCAAAAAAATTTGTCACATTTTCTAAACGATCATAAGTTTCTGTGAGTGTGTTTAAAAACCACAGCCTGTCAGGGTCGGTCTGATGGAGGTCAGCCTGGTCACATGACGTAGACGTGATGATTAGATTTAGATCTTCGTTAGCGTCGTCCAATCAGAAACAAGCAGCTTCTAGTGGAACTTTTATTTTGAAAGTGACTAACTGAAACTTCTTCTCTCGCTGCTTCCTGTCAGGACGACGATGACGATGAGGACGACTATGCAGAGGAGGAGGAGGAAGGTGAGTGACGAATCAGTGCGGATTTTCGTTGGTCGTTTTGCTGTCGCTCTCCTCTGATTGGTTGGTTTTGTCTCTCTGTGTGCAGAGGACCAGGCGGGTGTTCAGGGACAGAAGAGGAAGAGAGACGTGGACGACGAAGGCGAGGACGACGACGACGACGAAGACGACTAGTCCTCCAGCCGATGTGTCGTCTGTGTGTCGTCCCGTCCTGTTTCTGTCCGTCTCAGTCTGACCCGACCTCCGCCAGACAAACAACAAACAAACAAACAAACAAACAACAAACAGCCGGCGCCAGAGACAGCAGCAACAGGAACTGTGTGATCTCAGATAGTTTGTTTCCGTTTGTACTAGAATCTCACGTCTTTATTTTTAGATAATATATAAGAAGATTTTATCAGAACTTCACCCGCTGACGCCGGCTGAAGAGTCCACACGTGTCCCTTTAAACCTGCTGCAGGGCCCCAGTCTGTCCCCCGTCCTCGTCCTGATCCTGAGCTCCGACCCCGAACGCCTCGCTGGACGTCTCCAGTCGAAACTAAAGTCCCGCCCCGCTGCCATCTTTCAGAAAAGGTGTTGACTACAGAATGATGTCACTTCCTCTCCTCCACCGGACCAGATTTCGGCGTCGTGTCTCCGCGCTCGACTCGGCTGCAGCTCCTGCTCGCATCAGCAAGACGTCAGGTGTGTTTGGCCGACACTCGGGGAAAAAACAAACTCGTGTCCAACAGCAGGCGGTGAATTAACGAGCCGCCTGACGCAGCTTCCTGCTGGAGTCCAGTTCAGACCACAAGACTTCTGAGACCCAAACACACGGCTGGATCTATGTGCCGCACACGCATGTTTCCATCAGGGGTATTACTTAAGCTTAAGCGATATTTTCGGAAAATCGATGTAACAAAACGTGGAGATGACCGTGTTTCCACTGAGTGATATTGTGCGACATCTCCTCTGGTGATAACATCCCAGTAACCATGGCAACGGATGCTCAAAACATTAGCAGCTTCATTTCTATAGCAGCCACCGCACGAGCCGTCATGATTTCTGATCCGAGGCCACGTAGGCGTGTTATGGAGCCGTTTTAAAATCGGATTAATAGCTGAATTTCAACAGTAAATCGTGATCAGTCGCGTTTTTAATCGCATGTTTTAAATTCCATTATTTTGGACTTTGAGTGTAAATCTGTAGCGTCCTCGCTGTGAAGAATGAACGAAACACGCCGCCTCAGGAACAAAAGACGTCGGGTCTTTTCGGTGAATCAAGGCTGTCGCACTTGTTTTCATCGTCCACGTGTTGTTGTGACTTCGTACAAATTCTTCTTTCGGCGTTTCATCTATTCTGGATTTTGGCTTTTTTTGGGGGGGGTTTTGGTACTCAAGAATCGGCTCGTGTAACATCGGTTTGATCCAGTCGTCTTGTGATTAGTGAACTGGCTCTGAGATCAGTTGTGTTGTTTGTGTTTACGCTCATGTTGCCATGACAACGGTCTGCAGTAAGTCTTGTCTGATCTGGACTTTTGATTAATTCGTACGAGCTTCAACCTGCCGACACAAACCTCCGTAAACGTCTCCCAGCGCAGCCTCAAAGCACCGAAGTCTGGATCCATCGACGACACGCAGACCTGGAGTTTTACCTGTTTTTACCTCCGACGTCACGGAGACGATCCCGCACAAACAGGAAGCGAAGAGCCGGCTGGTCTCTTATCATCCGTCCGTCCTGCCGAGCTTCTAACGGGACGGACAGACCGACCACACGTCCACCTGACCTCTGAAAATCCTCCTTCAGGTTTTTCTCCCTGCAGCCATATCTGATTCTGGACTCTGACCGGAGAGGACAGCGCCCCCTTCAGGACCTCAGTGTGTCTAACACCCAATCAGGGATGTCACGTGTTTTCAGGATCTTCCATCCTCCATCGTGTTTTAACCCTTCGAACTGCGTAGTGAAGACTCTGCTGTCTCTGCCCCGTTAGAAACATGCAGACCTGCTGTAGCTCAGGTCACATAGATCATGATCCCAGTGTGTGTTTGATTTATCGTAGGGAGTTTCCAGGGAAGATTAGGGGGCGGGTGGGAGGAAATATTCGTTCTGATGTGGTTTTTTTTGTCCCTGATCTGCAGCTGTTGGTGTTTTTTTTTAGTTTGGTTTGTCTTCAAACTGCCCGTCCCCTCGTGATGTTCGGACCGCCGCCGTGTGTCTCGCTTCCGGCTCCGCCTCCTGAAAATGACCCCGAACCTCCAGCTGATCCTGCAGCTCCTCCTCAGAGGAAACGCCCCACGCCACGCCAAAAACCTGCGCTGCGTTCAGGTGCTTCTCCAGTCCGACTGTTAAACAGCAGGCAGAAAAATTGACCACATTTCAAGTGGCTTCAATAAAAATGTCAAGAAATTAAACTTTGAGTGAAGAAATCAGAGTTCCCACAGTCCTGGAAAACCTGGAAAAGTTATGGAATTTCACGATCAAATTTTCCAGGACTAGAAAAGTAATGGATTTAGTAAAAACCATTGATTGTTCTGGAAAAATCGAAACATTTGTTGTTTGTAATAACCTAAATAACCTGACGGTGAATTTATTTTCTGTCTCTGATGACGTAAAGTAGCTTTAATATGCGTCAATATGTGAAAACGTTTTTTAGTTTCTCATCACAGAAGTTTCATTTTTTTCTCTGCGATCCAAATCTTCCTTCATATCTGCCCATGAGGCATCGCTTAAAAACATTTTAAGCAAATTTTGCTTTAGGGGTGGGAAAAAACAATGCTTGTTTTTTTTTTTGAAAAATAGTTTTATTAAAAATCTATTTTTATAGAAAACCATGTGGTTTCTTTTAAGAAAATAGGTTTTGAATCCATGTTTTCTGTAAAAATTGCCAAAATTACAATGCTTTATACAACCAGATATTGTAAAAATCAAGAATTATTGTTGATTTTCATATTTCTGGTGGTCCTTGAGCACATCATGGGGTCGCTGAAAACATTTTTGAATAGGTTTTGAAATTTTTGGATGAGTCCTTTCAGTTTTAAAATTTTGTCTGTAAAAATGCAGGATCCCTGAGAAAAAAATCAGACCTCTGTCCAATCAGGTTACACCCTGTTGGTCATATGACCCACGTGTCTAAAGAAACATGTCAGCCGCCTGCAGGTCTCCATTTTTACCGTAACGTCTGACAGAGGTCACCTGAACGCACCGTTGCAGTGGATTATGGGAAACTGAGTACTTGTTGCGTCGGAGGCGGAGCCTGAAACAGGGACACGCCTGTCGCGTCTGATTCAGGTGTCGCTGCTCTGCGTGGGATTCTGCAGCTACGCAGGCAGAAACTTTTTACTGTCGACTTTCTCTCCGGCTGTTTCAAACAGGAGCGAACCGACCTGACGTGAAATAAACGAGATCAGAAATCATCAAATTAATTGATTAGGATAAGATATGATAATCACACATTAATAATGTCGAAAAAAAAGTATGCATGCTTCTCTGGTCATTTATCTCAGTCGGTTTGTTCGTCCTGATGAACTTTGACTTTTAACTAAACTGCTGTAAAGTTTTAGCTTTTCTCTCGTTTACACTCTTAAAAAAACAACACACCACTTTTCAGCGCTTTGTCGATGATTCACCATCGAAACATCAAACGGCGAAGAAAAGGGACGGGCGTTTTAAGTAACTTCCATGTTTCGAATACTTGAATTGAATTTATATGCTCACGGGGAAAAAACAAACCTTGTTATTATACGGAAACATGCCCTCCAAACCTGCGGGCCTGTGGCTTTGAAAGGCATGTTTTATTTAAAAAAAAAAAAAAAAAGGTATTTTTTTGTTTGTTTGTTTTTTTGGTGATTTTTAAAAACTTTTCTTAAATATTGGCCACTTTTTTCTTTTTTTTTCTTTTTTTTTCTTTGATTTTTAAAAACTTTTGCATTTATTTCTCTAAATTTTGGGGCATTTTTTTCTTTTCTTTTCTTCTTTCTTAACTCAGGCTTTCCAAAATTACGCCATTTATCATAACCAGAAACTGAAAAAACATATATTATCGTTGGCTTATCAGATTTCTGACGGTCCTTGAACGCATCGTGTGAGACGAACACACGAGGGAAAATCTTTGTCGCCTCGGTGAGGATTAAAAACACAGCCACCCCCTCTGATAAATAAAGAACAGTCCCTTAGGCCGTCTCTTATTTGTCATTAAAAAAATAGGTGACACAAAAACAACAACAGATCAATAAAATAGTTACTATTCTCGAAAAAACAACTCACTCTACAGCAGGAAACAGAATATGTGAGGTTGGGAAAGTAAAAGCTCTGTGCTGCAAATTCACTTACTTCAAAATAAAATGTTTCTTTTGATTGAAAATGAAAAACTTTCCATAAGAAAGACGACAAGGAAAACTTCCCTGTGTGCACGACGTGTCATTCGACCACATGAAGACGTCCTCAGGTCGCAGCGTCCTGCAGCAGCTGTTAAAAATGGCGCGTTGTTGTTTTTAAGAGTGTAAAAGGTCAAAGGTCGCGTCTGTCAGACCTGCTGTTTGAACTGGTTTTTAAGGCAATACTGTAAATAGACTCTCAGCTCCGTTTCAGGTTTGTTTTTATTTTTTAATGACTTTAAATAATTTTACAGGTGTTTTGTTTGTTTCTGCAGCGAGGTGATAGTTGACCCCCCCCCCC
>NC_142192.1:33070079-33175079 GCF_026936395.1 Plectropomus leopardus | reverse complement strand
GCTTCGTTCACCCACAATGCAGTGCTGTATACAGTTATTCAAACAACATCATTCAAAAAACACCAACATATAAATCTTTAGTTCAGTAAAATGAGAAAAAAAACATGACATTTGAAATAATCTTTTCATACTTTAACAAAGTGAGCAAAGTGGATACTGAAAGTTGTTGTGTATAAAATTTAAAATAAATAAATAAAACAAAAAAAAATCATCTTTTAACCAACATCACTGACAGAACAACGAATCCTTCAAAAGCAGCCGCTCACAGTGTCCGTGCCTCCGTCTGCAGGCTGAGTTCATCCAAATATTCATTAAAAATGTGCAAAAAACACTCAAACTGGAGAAAAGTTGCAAATTAAATGTGAATATTTCAGGTTACAGTTCCAACAAATAAGTAAAAAGTGACTTTTAAACAGTAAATAACAGTTTATTGATATTTATCAGCTGATATTTGATCAGTATGAAAACCTTTAAAACGTTCAGTTCGTCCATATTTCCAAAAAGTGCATGTTTTCATAAAGAAATGGTTATACTGTTGTGTAGGACTGTGCCTAACAATCATTTCTACGTTTTACTGTAATATTTGTGAGTCTTTAACGTGTTTTTTGTTTGTTAGATGCCAATATATTAATTTGTAAACATTTTCTCGTGATTATTCTAATAGTTTCAGCACAGTTCAGATAAATGTTCATACTAAATGTACAGTATTTAAGTGAATAATATGTAATTATGTAATTATTTGTGTAATTATTTAAATAACCTTCTGTCTAACTGTGTCCACTACAGCTCCAGCAGTGAATATGCAAACATTAGTTTATTGCAGATCAAGCGATTCTGGTGCACATGTGGGCTGAAAAGAGAAAACAGAGACGTCAGCGCAAAAAATTTAAAATATCTTTGAGGTAATTTAGAGTTTGTTCACCAGAGCGCGCTGACAACCTGATTTTTTTGGTGGAAAATGTCCCAAACATTTCCGACCGTAGCTGCGAAAATTCAAAAACAAGTGAAGGGATCCTTATCTGTACACAAGTACATTTTGTATGTTTATATGAACAATTTTCATGTGTGTTAGTGGCACTTGGCAAATTAGCAACGCAGAAATTAAAGTTAAATCTGTAAAATCTAAAATGTATTGTGTATTATAGCGTCGCGCAAATTTTGTCATGTAAGACTAAATTTTCGTATGTTGTAAAATTTAGTCATGTTTGTCTGTGAAACACGATAGTGACACTGAAATTTTATCATTTTATTTCATTAAACTGTAACATTTAAATCTCGACGTGTATTAATGACACATAAATTTCTTCATTTAAATTTAGTCATCAAGTCTGCAAGTTTTGAATTTAGGTCTGTAAAATGTAAATTACATTATTTGTTCTGTTTAAGTTTATATCCTTTCAGTGGATAATTGCTCTTTATTCTTTGAAAATTATTTTAAGGGACTCTTTTCAAAACTGTTTATTTATATTTTACATTTAAAAAAAATGTACTATATTCAGAGCCATGTGTTTTTTTTACTGTTTTTTTAACTTTTAAAATTAATATTAGTATCATCCTGAATACTCCAAAATCAGTCGGAAACTATTTTTGCCGACTGAATCTGTAAAATGCAGCACGAAAACATGAATATCGGACACAATAAGCCACGTCCTGCTGTTTCACCTGATCTGGAGATCCTCACGGTTTTTAGTTTTGCACAAACGTATGTATTTTAATTAATTTGTCATTAATATTATCAAACAGCAAATCAGGAGTCAAGTAATATTCCTGCGAATAAAGACAGCAGGTGTTCACATCAGTTTATATTTTACTCAGGTGAATTAATGAAGCCGTGCTTTTAGTCACAGTAACCAGTGAAGTGTTGAGAAGACATATTCTTTGTTTTTTATTGACATTATTGCTTATTTTCTCTCTGCGGTGCAGAACTCCCTGATTTTTCTGCTTATGTTTAAAATATGTCTCAAATCTGCTTTTCAGATTTAAAAAAAACAAACAATAATTGATAGTGAACAGAGAGTTAGAAGGATGTTTTGGGAGGGATAAATGGGGCTACAACTAAATCAGACTTACAATTTATAAATTTTGCACAAAAAGACATCATATATATTAGCAAATAAATCCGGTAACAGATATTAAAATTCTTAATTAATGTCGATACTGGTTTTCAGTGATTCCCAGCAGCACCGCCTCTGTGCCCGTAGGAAACATAGTGCTCTTCAGTGCCTTCATGTTTTTCATAATGAAAAAGTTTCCGATTGTATAAACGTTGACATCTTCGCTCGGAAAAAACAAAAATCTTTTTTTTTATCCTCACGAAACCCTGAATATCTCTTCCAAAAACACACGGGGGAAGAATTAGTCTTTGAAGTCAACAGAGAGGCTTTTTCACTTCACTTTCAGCGTTAAAAGACAAAGACGAAAATCGTGCAGCACCAGTAGAGAAGGTGAAGGGGAGCGCCTCTCCATTAAAACTGTATTTGCTCAAATTAAATGTGACACATCTGTCACACAGAGAGACTTTGTGGAAAAAAAAGGGCAGCAGAAGTGCGAGGGCGTCTGACTGACGGCAGTCTAGTGCAGAGCGGAGGATTAACGTCATTAAACCTCCTGGGAAGAACTGTATCGCTGGTTTCAAAATAATCCACATTTGCTTAAGTGTTCACGTGCATCCCACCGTCCCCAGATTAAAAGATGAAAAACATTTGAGGAGTAGAATTAAAAATCCCCAAATTCTGCAAATCCTGTCCTCTTTTTTTGTTTTTTATTTTTATTTTTAACTTGTGAGCATGCTGAAAAAACGATGCTACTTTCACTGAGAAAATTCAACCGGGTGAATATTTGTAAGAAAGAAATCCTCATCAAGGCGTCTCGGACTCCTCGTCCTCCTCAGGTGATGTTGGTGAGGTCGGCGTGTCGTCCTCATCTGCTGCCGCGGTTGCCGCAGGCAACCCAGCAGCCGCTGCTGTGGTTGTCATCTTCTCGTAGGTCCTCCTGCGCTGCCGCCTCAGCGTCTGGCTCTGCAGCTCCTTCACCTCCTGCAGGACCTCCTGCGCCTCCTTCCACGATGACACAGCCTCCTCCAGGAGGCGCTCGGCCTCCTCACGCCTCCTCTCCACCTCCAGATCTTCTGACAGCAAGGAGGGTGGCGAGGAAAGCGCAGGTGGAGAGAGGCAGTGTTTGTCGGGGGTTTTGGGCTGCGGAGACTCGAAGGATCCAGAAAGACTCGGAGAGTTCTGACTCTGACAGGGCGACTCCTTGCTGCTCCCCAGACGAGGGGAGTCAGTTTCACTCCCTTGTGGTGAATCACATCCTTTAACCTGAGAGGAGTCAGATCCTCCGACACCTGGAGGTGATTCATGTGATTTCTGTACGTTAGAGAGATGCTCCTTGTTGGGACAAGAGGTGCTGGACGATGCCTTGAGTTTTGGTGAATGGACGGCGTCAGAGCTCTTTGTCCGCGGAGAGCTGGCGGCGGGCAGACGAGGCGAATCTTTCAGTCGAGGAGAGTCGTTTGCTTTAGCAGCCGGTGAGTGGGATCCTCTGGAGCGAGGCGATTCGGTACCTTTGGAGCGATTCTTCTTGGCTTTGGATCGAGGCGACTCTCTGCCTCTCAGACGAGGAGACTCTTTGCCCCGGAGGCGAGGAGAGTCGCTGCTCCTGCTCCTCGAAGATCCAGATGACCTGCTGCAGAGGAAAAACAAAATCAGGTCAGCATCGATCCTGCTCGGCTTCAAGTTGTGATCTCACAACCAAGCATCATCAAACCAAGAGAACTTGGCTTTACCTGTCGCTTTACCTCAATATGTCCAATTATCTTAAAGTTGCCTTTAAGACTCTTTATGACTCGGTGTTCAAGGGGTTGACCACAAATTTGGTACTTTCCAAATCATTTCAAAACCCACTTTATGCAATGATTTGCAGAGGGTGTGAATGTTGCAGGGTTTGAACTTCTAGCTCAGAAGTTCTTTTTATTCTGTACACAAGTCCTTCACAACAACCAAGTGAATACCATGAATGTCACTGAGGAAAGACTCTAACATATCCTGTACGACTCAATGCATCAGGTCTACAAAGACGGAGCTGTTGGAAAGAGTTTAGAGAGGAGGTGAGATGCAGCCATGAGGAGGCTTTAAGGCAGACTTTTCATCTCGCCAGACATTGTCTTTGTTGAATAATGTTTGTTTGACACAAACCGACATCCCTATGCTCCCTGTAGGATGAACTCCCAATGTCAGACCCTTGGTCCTTGTTGTGAGACTAATTATATCTTGCAATGTCTTGAGATGAGAGCCAGAACCTCCTCAAAGGTCTGGTTGGTCACAGAAACCATGACGCCAGCAGGGTTCTGGTGAAGCTGGGTCATGTTGCTGAGCTTTTTTCCGCGAGTGAAGTAAAGGTTCACGTTATGGTTATCGCCAAATAACTTTTCCTCGATTGAAATGTGAGACGCAGTCGATAGAATGTCGATAGAACGCATTCCAGCTGTGTTTTGACAGACAACACGAACAGCCAATGATAGTAAGAATAGCACCGTGGAGAACCAAATGCAGAGAAGGACTTTGACTGTAGAACAGCTGAGTGTTTGACAGCCACAGCGCTGAAACTGCCACATCTGCAGAGGTGGAAAGTGACTTCATTAGACGACTTTGTGTTAGTTTCAGCTTTAATCAGACTTTGGACGAATTATTTAGAAACATCAGGACGCATCGCTCCGTGTCTCATCCAGCCGCTCGCGCTGAGCTCTCATTATTATTACCAGGGGCAGATGTTAGTAACTGGACCTCTTTGGATTTTAGTAGAATAGGTCCTCCAGTTGGTGATGCCTGTTCTACAGTACATTTGTCATGTTCAATGTCTGACAGAAAATAAATATTTAAACCAAAATTAACCTTATCATATCTTAATATATCACTTAGGAATCAAAGGGATATATAATATCAATATTGTTTCATATCGCCCAGCCCTAGTTCAAGTCAATTCCATTTTGGACACACCTTGAGCTGTCCTTAAGCAGCACTTTTAGCACAAATTAGATTTCAATTAATTATATTCTAGTTTCGAGAGGATTGATCACAGCAACCCCAACCAATCTTTCCCCTGATGCCTCCAAATGTCAATACCAACAGTCAGTCATTCCCGGAAGTGTGAATATAACCCAATTAAGTGTTGATGGCATTGACAGAAGAATGCCGAAGACCTTTGGAGGTCAAAATATTAATAAATTACTAGTGAAACTATTAAAGCCAACCTGGAGTGAGGAGAGTCTGAGCCCCTGAGGTGGTGGAGGCGAGGTGAGTCGATGCCCTTCAGGTAGGGTGAACTACCGCCTCGTTCTCTCTCTGCTTTGGCCTTCTGCAGCTCCTGTAGATGGCAACACAAAATACTCATCGTAATTATACCCTAGTTTTCAGTTTCTGCCGTGCATTTTTTGCATCAAGTGAGTGTCCCTTTGATCAACCAGTACGCCCAAAAACTCATGGATGACGCAGTCGTACCTGCAGTCTCATCTCCTCCAGCAGCTCCTGAGCTCTCTGCATCCTCTGAGCGATGAGGCTCTGCAGCTGGCCCACCGGCTGCACTGAAGCCCCGCCCCCTGCCTCCTCTTCAGTTGGACAACGACGAAGAGCCGAACGCAACTCGGAGCGGATCATCGCCGGTCTGAAGAGAGGAAAGGAAGGAGAGGGGAAGAACAAAGGATAGACCAGAAAACTTTTAATTTATGTAAAGTTAAAAGACCATAATCACTGAGTACATTCCCTTTTTGCTGACTATTTTCCAAATTATCCATCAGTTTGACTTCCGTTGTTTCTACCTAGTTTTGATTTCCAAAGATGTGAAATTTGGTACTCATTAGGCGGGTTTCCATTACGGATTTGTTCAAAATGAAGCAATATTTTTCAAGATACCGATAAAACACAACATATAGCTAACTGTGTTTCCACTGAGTGATGTTGTGTGACTTCTCCTCTGGTGATAACATCCCAGTAACCATGGCGATGGATGTTCAAAACATCAGCAGCCTTATTTCTATTGCAGCCACCGCACTAGCCGTCATTATTTCCAAACCAAGGCCACGTAGGCGTGTTATGGAGCCATGATGGAACGCCGAGCCCCTTATACGTGGGAGCGGCCACGTATGAGGGATTTCTGGGAGATGTAGTCCACGATTTCACAGAGGAATTGTGGGTTAAAAACTTTCTCAGAGTTATGTGATGCAATAACAGCTCTTGTAGCTCCTGCTGCATCATGAGGGAGCCAGTTCCTACTGACAAGCTCATAGACACAGCATCATGTGACCTCACAGCGTCATGTGACCACACAGCGTCATGTGACCTAGGAAAGACTGAAAAGGGAAAGTTTGGACAAATATGACTTTTTCAAATCAACTCAAATACCACCCCAAAAAAACTTAATTGTGATAAATGGGAGTTTATATCGAAATTGACGTGTTTCCATTACGCATATTTTATTTACGTTTTACTTTGTGCAGTTTGAGGGTTAATGGAAAACAGCCTACAAAAAGGACCTGAGACTGCTGGGAATCCAACCCAGGACCGTTTTGCTTTGTGTTGACAGTGCCAACCACTGAACCGCCAGTTTGTTTTGCTCGTGTCAGTGTGGTTTGTCAGGACAGGAGCTGTTATACCTCTTTCCCACCAGAATCAGTGCGTGTGCGGTTTTTTAAACACGGGTAAACCTGCTAAAGCTATCACTATGAGCGATTGGCTCTATCCCACTGCCACTGAACACACCGCTGCAGAGCGAGTCTGTCTTTCGGTCAGTTGGTGTGTGTGCGTGGGTTGTTATGTCGGTGTGTTTGTGCGACTTTACGGACAGGCAGGAGAACAAGAAACAATAGAAAGCAGCAGGATCAGAGACCATTTTCAACTTTCCAATGGTATCTTTTCTTTATTTACGTCTTACTTATTCAGTCTCTCCATCAAACTCGGTGCAGACTAACTTGGAACAATATTTTAGCTGCTTAGGAGGAAACGGAGGGTAATTAGTGTTGTTGTGTCTCTGCATCTCGGCAGTTAAAGAGCTGAAATTACAGCGTTCAGGTGTTGTTTTCCCATCGATGCCGATTGGAGCCGGAGGCAATAAAAACCTGTGTCGACTACAGAGCGAATGCTGAATTTGCACAATCCCATTGCATTGAAAAGCCAGAAGTTAGCAGGTGTTTTTGTGCAGTGGGAATGAGGCTTAATAAAAGACTGTTTTATTCTCAGGTGTTTGTGTACCTGGAGGAGAGGACTTCATCCATGGAGGCGCATCGACTCCGGCCCTGCATGCTGAACCTCTTTCCTGGCTGCGGCGTTCGAGAGTGAGCCTGAAGGACCTGAAAGGTAACACAAGACCGCGGTTTGTATCTGTGTTTCGACGGCAGGTGAGGGGCGTCTATTTGCATCATAATGACTGATTTCTACCAGTAAACCGAGTCAGTGTAGTCAGTGTATTTCAGTGTATTGACAAAATGACTGTTGGCTTATGTTTTAGGAACTACGAAGAGTTTCTCGACATGCACCTGCTGGGTCTTGTGGACCTTGGAGACCTCCAGATGGGAATGTTTGCCCCAGGACAGCTCACTCCCTCTGGGCAGGCTACTGGTCTTGACCTTGGGTTCTTTGGAGGTCACCCGCAGCTTCGACACGTCCGTGCCGGCTCGCTGACGAACACCCCAAGATCCAGCAGCTGCCACCTGCCCACAGGAGCCGCCCCTCTGCAGGTCGAGCTGGAAGTTCTCCCAGGATTCCCGGGATTCTCCTCCGTAGTCCGGAGAGAAACCATCCTCCTCAGCGACCAGGTCGAGGGTCAGCATGCCATGGGAGGACGTGGACGCCTGGGGTGAGTCATCGTGGATTTTAGATATTAAAGATAATGTTGTTCATTAAAAATGTTCTTGATTAAGAAAAGCAGAAAGATTTAAAGAGTAAAAATAGGAGAAAAGGTGTTAAGAGATCCGAGTACCACGGCCATGAGGTGTCCTCTGGTCGGCAGCCGGCGGCCATGAGGGATCTTTGCCCGGTCTCTGGTGGGATGAAGGAGGGCGCTGTCCTCCTCGATGGTCACCTGGACAGAAACAAAACCAACTCCAGCCTTCTGAAATATAGTAAAGGGTTTCATAACACTTCCACATTTTAAAAAGATTGCGCCACTCGCACCAACAATACAGAATAAGAATAAAAAGAGTTTAAAAAAAGGGAAATTACCTGGAAAAAGTGCCTCAAAAATTCTAATAACTTTAAAACAGAATTTTAATTGCGTAATTATGATTGTTTTTCCCTTGCTTTTTTAAAAATGTTTTTAGCCGTGTTATATGTCACAGTAGAAACCGACACTGTCTCATTAATCTCACGCACATTGCGCCTCTTTTCAAAGTGAAAGTTAAATTTTTCCCCGAAATAGCTTCTGACATTTTCAGTAGTTCTTCATTTATCAGTTCATCCAGTATAGATGTTAATAATGACAATAATAATCATAATAATACCAATTATAATAAAACAATGAAATAATAGAATAATAATATAATTATTTATACAGTATGTTTCAAGCTTAAGTGCAAAGTGCTTCCTAAATAAAAAGGTTTACAGATTAAAATAAGATGTCAGAAACCCCTGCAGCCCCTCCCCCGGATTTAACCCTTTAAACCTTTTTCTTCAAGCTTCACTACGCTTGAGAGTCGATCGACGCGCTGTCCGTACCTCGTCTAAAATGCGGTTCTTGGCCTTGATGATTGCCACGTTGAGGGCGTTTACCCACGATTCCTTTTCCTCCGGACTCACCGCCAGAAACACGAGGTTTGGAACCTGCGAAACAAAGAAAAACACTTCACTTTGTGTCAAGTATGATGCAGAAATCAGCCGCCATATAACAGGGATGCTAAATGATTTTATGTTATGCTATTGTTTATAAATTGTTGCAAACGTGTTTATTAAATGTCACACTCGAAGCCGACACTGTTGTAAATGTCACGACCATCATGGCTCTTTTCAAAGGCAAGTTTTCCCAAAAATAACTTCTGACAGTTTTGGTAGTTCTTCAGTATACTAGTTCATTTAGTATAGATGCTAATAATAATAATAATAATAATAATAATAATAATAACAATAATAATAATAATAATAATAATAATAATAATAATAATAATAATAATAATAACAATAATAATAATAATAACAATAACAGCACATTTTATTCATAAAGCAGAATTCAAGGACTCAAAGACACCGTTTAGAAGTTAAAGAGGAACATAAACATAATAACATTACACACAGATCAACAAATCATTTCAATCATTTTAAAACAGAAACATTTGAATAAAATAGACAGATGTTCAGACAGGTAGAATATAATCCTGTAACTCCTGACTGACGAGGAGGACGAGCAGAAGCTGCTTGGACGTCTTTATATTCTGAGAAGTAAAAGTCAGTTGGATTATTTTATGAATTATTGTGTGTCTGTGATAACCGGCAGCAGAGAGAGACCACGATGTGAAAGTGTTTGGACTCTGCGGGGATTATTCTGCTGCCACTCGTCCTCTGACAGACTAATGGGATTAAACCTGTGGATTAAACCTTTTCAGAGGAGAAAAAAAAGAAAAAACAACAGCTCGACCAATCGCTGAAGTCGAGGCAGGGCGGGGGGGTGATGTAAACTCTGATCCACCAATCCTGAGCGGGACGTGGGAGGAAATCCACCAGTGAGGAGTCAGAGTGAGTCACAGGGTCGCAGTAATCTCTGAGCGCAGAGGACGGACATGAGAGGATGAAGACAGAAACACCGAGGAATCATTTCTTCACTGAAATATGACGTGAAATCTGGTTCATGCTCCCCGCAGGATGAACTTATCATCAAAAGTCCAGTTAACCCTTTAACACCTGGATTGACAACAGTTTTCTTATTCTGCCTTTAATGAGCTATTTAACCCTTTGAAACATAAACAGTTTCTTTTTCTTTCAAAAACATGGAGAAAAGAGGCAACTAGTTTCCACAGTGTTTTTTACACTTATTGTAGGAGCTGAGCTGGAAATTCACTGATTACACTCAAATACACAATCTGGACTACATTTAGGACACATGCATGAACAAAATGAAGAATGAAGACATTAAGGGTTAAGAGTAAACCTCTGGTGAATGTTTTTCGGCGTGGATGAAGTGACTCACCTTGTTTCCCGGCTGTCTGCAGCGCAGCAAAGTGAAGCGACTGTGGTTTTTCTTGCTGCGACTCTTTGCTTTTCTCAGCTCCTCCGAACGCTCGTAATCAGCCAGGTCGAACACTTCCTGTGCCTTCCGCTCGTCTTTCACCTGCAGACACACAGAAACACTCGTCAACATCGCCGTGGACGATTTATAATGTCACCTGGAAGAAGTAAAGAGAAGAAGCAAGGACACAATAGAGTATTTTCTATTGGTCCTATACAAGGTTTTCTTGAGGAGGATGGAGAGATCAGTGAGGAGGTTACAGGACTCCTTGAGGAGGTGCTAGAGGTCCAAAACGAGGTTGTGGAACTTCCTTTACACTAGAGATCCTTTAAAGGATTCCAGAAGTGCTTGAGAAGGTTTTGTTATTTTTGTCAGAGCATCCAGGAGTCCTTAAAATAAGTTCAAAAGTTCTGGATGGGGGTTTAGGGCCTCTCAGGGAGTTTCCACTGGTCCTTGAAGAGGTTTCAGGAGTCCTTGAGGAGGTTCCAGTGGTCCTCAACGAGGTTGTAGGACTTCTTTTTACCATAGAGATCCTTGAAAAGACTTGAGAAATGCTTGAAAAGATACCAGAGTTCCTTGAGGACGTTGGAGAGATCCGTAAGAAGGTCTCAAAAGTCCTGGAGGAGGTTGTGTAGCTTTGTATGGAGTTTTTACTGGTCCTTGAGCAGGTCTTTAAAAAGCTAATAGAGCTTCTTTTTCTCTAGAGATCTTAGACAATGTCCCAGGAGTCCTTGAAAATATTGCAAATGCCACAAACAAGGCTGTAGGGCTTCTTCTACTACAGGGGTCCTTGGGGAGGTTCCAGGTGTCCTGGGAAGGCGATATTCCAGTAGAGGTTCCAGGAGTCTTTGAGGAGGTGCCAGTGGTCATAAATTAGTGCTTTTTCTACAATAGAGATCTTTGATGAGAATTCCAGGAGTCTTTGGGAAGGTTGGGGAGATCCTGGAGGGGATTACAGGAGTTCTCAAGGTGTGGCCAAAGTCAATTAATGAGGTTTTAGGCCCTCCTCTAAGATAGAGATCCTGGAGGAGTAACCAGGAGTCCTTGAGGAGGTGCCAAAGGTCATAAACGAGGTTATGGGACTTCTTCAATCAAAGAGATCATTGAAAAGGATCCAGGGATCCTGGAGGATGTTCCAGGAGTCCTTGGGCAGATTATGGCGTCCTGAATGAGTTACCAGTAGTTGGGATGGTTCCAGTGAGAGGGGTCATTGAGGGGGATCTAATAGTCCTTGAAAAGTATTAACAGTGGTCTTTAAGGGGTGTTTTTTAGGAGTCCTCAAATTTCAGACGTCTTTGAGTGATTTCGCTCATCAGACCCGTTGCTATGGTTACCTGCAGTTTAACGGATGTCGAGCTCGGATTGAAAACAGAAGTGACACTGTCGACCCCTGACAGCCAATCAGAGAGCAGCGACGCTCCGAGAGATCTGATCCGACACAAACGATCCGAGTGTCAAAACCTTCGCTCAAAAACGTCTCTGAGCTCACAGCTGCTGCTCGTTCTGATGTAATCAGGTTAAAGACACACACACACACACACACACACACACACACACGCAGCGACACAGAAATAACTGTACCACCTGGGTACACGAAACATCACCTGTGCTGCAGCAGAAACTGAAAACACTTTTATTTAGTAAAATTTGGATAAAAAATTCTTCTTCATGTTTATGTATTTCTTCTTTATTAATGCATCAATAAGTTTGATAACTCTGCATATTGAGTACTTTTACTTTAATATTTAAGTATGTATTACTGCTGATACTTTTGTACTTTTACTTTGGTATGATTTGAAATGCAGGACTTTTACTTTCTGCACTGTGGTGTCCACTTAACGAGGTTGTTGGGAGGTTTCAGTGGTCCTTGGGGAGGTTTCAGTAGTCCTTGAGGAGGCTCCAGGAGGTTATTGGACTTTTGTTATGATAGAATCCTTGAGCGGATTCGGGACATGCTTGCGGAGGTTAAGTGATTTTGAAAAAGGATCCAGAGGTCCTTGACGGGGTCATAAAGGTCCTGATTTTTCACTAATCCGTACTTGTTCCAGAGATCCTGGGCATGGTTAAAGGACCTTTTCTGGAGTTTCCACCAGTCCTTGAGCAGATCTCAGAGGTCCTTCATGAGGTTGTAATGCTTCTTGAAATTATTTAAGTCCAGGACAGGTTTTAGGACTTCTTGGGGAGTTTGCACTGGTGCTTGAGGAGGTTCCAGGAGTCCTTGAGTAGTTTGAAGTGGTAGAGCTTCTTTGAGAGATCCTTGAGAAGATCGAGGACGCAGCTGAGGAGGTCAGGTGATCTGAAAGCCGTGGAGATGGTTGTGGGGTCTTTTGAGTGCTTTTCATGGCTCCTTGAGGTGGTTCCAGGAGTCCTTTATGAGATTGTAGAGTCTCCGAAGGTCTTAAATGTGGTTGTAGGGCATCTTTGGGAGTTTTCACTGGTTCACGAGTCCTTTAGGAGGTTTCAGAGCTTCTTGACACTGGGCATGATTGTAGGGTTTTTTTGGAGTTTACACAGGTCCTTGATGAGGTTCCAGGAGTCCTTGAGGAGGTTCCAGTTGTCCTTCGCAAGGGTGTAGGGCTTATTTTACTACAGAGAGCCTCCAAGGAGGTAAGGTGATCTCCAAAATGGTTCCAGCAGTCCTGGAGGAGGTAGGACAGATCCTTGAGAATATTCCAAAAGTCCTGGAGGGAGTCTTGGGAAGTTTGCCCTGGTCCCTATGCAGATTTCAGCAGCCCTTTACTAGATTGTAGTGCTTCTTTTACTAAAGAGATCCTTGAGGAGATTTAGGACATACTTGAGGAGGTCAGGTGATCTTTGAAAAGGTTCCTTGAGGAGGCTGGAAACAGTCCTGGAGAAGGTTGGAGGGCTTTTTGGAGAATCCTTGAGGAGAAGGTCCTGAACAGGGTAACAGTGTCTATCCTTCTTTAGGGGTCCTGGAGGAGGTTCCAGGAGTCCTTGAGAAGGTTACAAAGGTCATTATCAAGGGTCCTTGAGTCCTTCCATGTCTGGTCTTGGTTCTGCTGAACTTAGAAACACATTTTAATCTACAATTTAAAATCTTTGCTGATGTTTGTTTATAAATCTGCAGTTAATTCGGATAAAAACACAGTTTGGTCTGTAATCACATGATGTTTGAGCTGCGTTCGGATTTTAGATTTTCCACTTTTGAAGCGACCGTACGGTTCATCCATCTGATGTTTCGGCTCAAATAAACAACCAAACGTTTTCTCCTAAATAACAGCAGATCCTGGACGGACTCAGAGGTCTGACACCAGATCCCCAGACCTTCAGAGACCAGGAGGAGCGGGAGAAGGGTTTTTAAAAGTACTTCAGTTCTCTGCAGACTGAAATGTGAAGTCGGCTGCAGTTTAGATCAAAACGGAGTCAGTGAAGTAAAAAAAGACGACTCGCTGCGTTTGGTTTCCATGTTTCATTCATCAGAGACGTTTTAACTTCGTACAACTTTAATCCACAAAGTTCATCTGAGGAGGGACAGAGATCTGCAGCATTTATACTGCGAAAATAGAGTACTGCAAATACCAATGTTACTGCAGCGTGTATTCATTTTTTTATCCAGGAGACGACATTTCGAACGGTCACAGATTATATCAGCACCATATGAACATTAACAGCGGCTCTGTGCACTTTAGAATAAAGCTAAATGGAATTCAGCCATCTTTTATTTTATCATGTGAAGCTGTGATTTTTTTTCCTGCAGTCACTAAAAACATGCAGGGCCCCTTTAAATCTGAACCCTCGAACAACAAAAGGTCACACACGGTCACACACACGCGCACACACACACACACACACACACACACACACACACACACACACACACACACACACACACACACACACACACACAGCTTTAAATTCAGATCAATTCCAATAAACAGCTCAGAGACACATCCATCATGTGTGTGTTTCTTTAAATCCCTCCGGACCATGAGAGTGTGTGTTCACATCAACAAGGTCACATGGGGTCAGTGTGTGTGTGTGTGTGTGTGTGTGTGTGTGTGTGTGTGTGTGTGTGTGTGTGTGTGTGTGTTATAGATGCAGTGGCCTCTCTGAGTGGTAGCTGGTGGCGTTTGTCGATAATAATGCAAACGTGATCAATACAGCGCCTGAGCTTCAGAGCTGCTACCAGAAACACAAACGCATACACACATATAGCCTACATAAATGTATATGTATATTTATACAGCTTTTACATGGATGTTTTTATATATACATATATATACATATATGTATATATATATATGTATTTACACAGCTTTTACATGGATGTTTTTTGTTGACTATTTTAACAAAACAAAACACACGTGAAACACAGACATCTTTAGCCCTGAAAACTTCTCACTTTGAGCAGTTATCCTCACTGAGGCAGGAAAACTCAGCTCGCTCTGCTCGGGGGCCAAATGACAGCAGCCCCATAAATGTTTCCAGGATTTTAGGACATTTCTACAATATTAGGACATTTCTACAATATTAGGACGTTTGTAGGATTTTAGGACGTATCCAGGATTTAAGGAAATTTCTAGGATTTTAGTTCGTTTTGTTGATTTTAGAACATTTCCTGAATTTCAGGACGTATCCAGGATTTTAGGACGTATCCAAGATATAAGGACATTTCAAGTATTTTAGGACACCGGTGTCTTCATCATCATCAGTGTCCTCTGTGGGGGGTGTGGGGGATCCTCCTCTGGCTCTTTTTTGATCAGCAAGCTCTATTTTGATGCTGTTTTATGTCTCTGACTCTTTATGGAGACTAAAAGGACAAAAACAGTTCAGAGTCAATCACTTTATTTTGCATTAAAGAATATTAGGGGGGCGACCTTGAATTGTCCTGCAGGCTGTAAATTAAGTCTCACTGTCTTAAAGAAGCCTTCAAACTTAATTTATTTACTTTATGGGGACTATTTTGTCCCCACACTATTGTGTCCCCATAAGGTAGGAGAGACAACACAGAGTGAGCTGAGACTTTCCTCTAATCAAACTCACGTTTTATCTTCTCGTGTTTGATTTCAGGTGAACTCTGCAGACAACAGAAACTTCATCAAACGGCTGCGACGACTGATCGTCTGAACGGTAATTTACAAACTAATAATGAGCTGTTTGTTACTGCATGGAGGCATGAACACACACACACACACACACACACACACACACACACACACACACAGTGAAGCCTCCCTCAGGCGGCTGTATTAAAGTGTTCTGGGTCAACGTTTGAAATACAGAAACAAGACGACTGATCTGAGGACACACACACACACACACATGCGCACACACACGCACGCACGCACGCACACACACACGCACACACGCACACACACACACGCACACACACACACACACACACACACTCGTGGGTCAACGTGAGTCATTATTCTGCCGCTCCGTTCAGTCGGCCTCCGGAGGAAAAAAGAAACAACAGAAATAAAACGAGGAGAAGTCATCGTGTTTCTGAAACGCAGCGAAGTGGAAACAGAATAAATGGCCTGAAATAAAAACCTTTACATCAAATATAAAAAAAAATCTGGACAGACAGATTCGTGTGACAAGTAATCCAGAATATTTCACAGAGAAAGCACCAAAATGTGATTAAAATTATTTCATCTGAAGTCACGTTCTTCCTGTAAATGTGAACTCGGGTGACTGAGAGTCACAGATGAAGACGTGAAGTCGTCCTCTCCGTTTGAGGTGAAATAAAAAGTGAGGCAGCGTTCGTACGAAGGTCTGACTCAGCAGTGTTCAGAGTGTAGTTACATAACGCAGCTTTATATAATGTGAAGAACTGCAGAGTCAGTGTGCGTGTGAACGCTCAGAACATCAGCATCAGACCACACCTGCTGCACCTGCTGACCTCTGACCTGCTCACCTGACCTCTGACCTGCTCACCTGACCTCTGACCTGCTGCACCTGCTGACCTCTGACCTGCTGCACCTGCTGACCTCTGACCTGCTCACCTGACCTCTGACCTGCTGCACCTGCTGACCTCTGACCTGCTGCACCTGCTGACCTCTGACCTCTGACCTGCTGCACCTGCTGACCTCTGACCTGCTCACCTGCTGACCTCTGACCTGCTCACCTGACCTCTGACCTGCTCACCTGACCTCTGACCTGCTCACCTGATGTCTGTGCCGCTCACTTTACCTCTGTGGCGCCTTCAGGGACTCTGCAACAATCAGAAATCTGAGAGCGTAATTTGAGGGTTAATTGAAACTGGCATCGAGAGAGGCGGCGAGTGTGTCCTGAATCAGCTGTGTATTCTTTGAGGTGGCGGCTGGCGTACGAAAATGTGGGAGAGCAGCCTGTAATTCGAGCAACAACCCCGAGAGCCAACGAAACTCATCAGATTTCTTGGTAATCGACCAAAAAGTTTCCCAAATTACCTGATTTCACCCTAAAAAATCAGATTCAGAGATCGTCTGCTGAGATCAGACGGCATCACACAGCTCGACCAATCAGAGTCCCTGTGTGTGTGTGTGTGTGTGTGTGTGTGTGTGTGTGTGTGTGTGTGTGTGTGTGTGTGTGTGTGTGTGTGTGTGTAGCTTCAGGCTCAGCTGCATCAGATGATGAGCTTTGATTCAGCAGCACGTGTTGACTGCTCAGCCAGCAGCCTCCCTGTGTGTGTGTTAGATAATGTATGTGTGTATGTTAGATAATGTATGTGTGTGTGTGTGTGTGTGTGTGTGTGTGTGTGTGTGTGTGTGTGTGTATATGTGAGGTCACAGCGATATAAAAACTCTCTGAATGTCCCTCCAGCACTCGTCTCTCTCTCAGGTCGTTTCTATACAGACATGTTCGTGACATCACGGGTCACGTGATCGCTGACTCAGCATCATCAGAGCCCGAAATAAAACCCGTCGGAGCGTTCAGAGTCTGAGGCCTCTGCCGACCATCCGAACCCGAAGCCAAGTCACTTTTCTTGTGCTGCTTTCAGACGCCTTTCACAAGTATTTAACCCTTCAAACTCTGAGCTAATTCTTTCCAAAACATGAGGGAAAAATGAGCAACTTCATCAAAAAATGTTCAGCAAACTACAAAAATGATATATTTTGAAATTTATTTTTAAAAAACTGAGGAAAACTGTAAAGGGATCATAATTACATATTTAAAATTATGTTCCAAAACCATTATAGATTTTTAAGCAATTTTCCAGGTAATCCTTTTTATTTTTCACTTTCTTTAATGTTTTAGTCAAAAGTTTGAGCTCTGTCTGATAAATAAACGTGATTCTCTGCTCTTCTTCTTCTGCAGACTGAAAACCGGAAACCGTCCCCCATCCTCCTCCGACGCCAAACAGCTGTCGACAGCTCGGAGCTCGCCGCTCTCAAACGGACCCGTCACAAATCTACCCACAATCCTCTCTGTCCTGTCCAACGCGCTGACATCACCAGCCGGTCCGGACCGTGATGAGGTTTTACAGTTCAGTCAGTTTGACTCTTTTCAGGCCACACAGAAAACTGCTGAGCACACAGAGACACATTTCTGAGCCCGGGCAGCGAGTTCGGACGGCAGGTTTCTTTAAAAAAATCTGGTGATTTTTGGTTTTTGTTTTAATTTTATTTTTTTTCACTATTATGTAATTTAAAAAAACATAGGATTTTCTTTTGTTTAAAAAAAATTCTTGTTTTTTTAATGTTGGCATTTTTTTCTGTTAACATTTTTGGTGACTTTTAAACAAAACATGCCTTCCAAATCTGTTGACCAATGGGTTTGGAGTTTCCTTTAAAGATTTTTAGTTTTTTTTCTTTTAAAATATTTGGCAGTTTTTTCATGTTAAAATTTGGGGCCAGTTTAAAGCTTTTTGGTTAATTTAAAAATATATATATATTGGGTGTTTTTTTTTCCTTTTCTTTTTTTTCTTTTTAAAGTGATTTTTAAAGACAAAGCCGCCGGCCCGCCAAAACAAAAATTGCCAAAATCTCACCACTTATCACAAACTGTAAAAACTGAAATTATTGTTGGATTTTTCCTCCTTAAACACAACATGCGGCACAAACACTTTATGTATTTTACCCGAGTCACTCGGAAAGGCTCAAGGATTATTTAGTATTTGTAGTTTTGGGAAGAGTCAGAAAAGAAACTTCTTAGATAGATAAATAGTAAATATGTACACACATAAAGTATGTAAAATACGTAACTGTGGTTCTCACCTCCTTGTCAGAGATGTAGAGCTGGTCTCCTCTCAGGATCACGTACCGGTTCCTCCACAGCTCCCTGAAGATCCCGCGGCCGCAAAACTTCCTGATCCAACCGACTTTCTCCGGCTGCTGGACGGCCGGCTGACCCGAGTCCTGGACCTGAAACACCAGAGCAACGGGGTCAGAGAAAGACTGGAGACCAGTGTAGTCTGATGGAAACACCACAGCAACCACTGTAACCATCAGAAGCCCATTTTGCATGCAGACGGTGAGTCTCTAAAACGTCCCGTCTTTACGCCTCCTTTGCACTTTTACACAGAACCAAAAACCGTCACATGTTGCCGCTTTGCAGTGGACTTCTGCGTCTGCATATTACGCTCTCGGTATCCTTCTGTGTCTGCATATTACGCTCTCAGCATCCTTCTGCGTCTACATATTACGCTCTTGGCATCCATCTGCGTCTACATATTACGCTCCTGGCATCCATCTGTGTCTGCATATTACGCTCTTGGGATCCTTCTGTGTCTGCATATTACGCTCTCTGCGCCCACCTGCGTCTGCATATTACAATCTCGGCATCCATCTGCGTCTGCATATTACGCTCTCTGCACCCATCTGCGTCTGCATATTACGCTCTGCACCCATCTGCGTCTGCATATTACGCTCTGCACCCATCTGTGTCTGCATATTACGCTCTGCACCCATCTGCGTCTGCATATTACACTCTTGGCATCCTTCTACATCTGCTGTTTACATTTCAGGATGTCAGCAAACGCACACGCTGGCACGGACGGTCAGGACCGAGGATCGAGGAACGAGGTAAAGTGTAGAAGAAAACGTCACCTTCAGGGCACGTTTAGAAGAGAAGAGCTCGGCTAATCCTGAAAAAAATCTGCGTTCATGTGCCAACAGTGTGTGAACGATCCTGGTGTGCACGGATACACAAACACACACAACAAATGCTGAATGGCAAAAAAAGGATAAGAAAAGGCTGAAATGGAAAAGAGAAAGAAAAAGTGGAAGAGGGAGGAACAACGAAAGCCAGTAAAGACGAGATAAGAAAAAGAAAATAAGAAAAGAGCAGCAAGAGTGAAAACGAGATGAGGAAGAGGAGGGAGATCCTCGACTGCAGGACGGAGAGATGAAGACGAAACGACAGGAGGAGAGGAAGAGTTTCATCAGGAGGAGAGCAGAAGAAGAGCACGCAGCAGGATGGAGAGGTGAGGAGGAGGAAGAGGAGGAGGAAGAGCGGGAATCTGCTCTGTCTGACCTACTTTCATTATATAACAGACGGCTGAGAGGAGACACCACAGAAGAAGAAGAGGAGCAGCTGGTGGTTTCTGATCGCTGAGACGATCTGACGACATCGACACAGAAATCACCGTTTCAAACTTCAGCGTTTTAACCCTTTAAAACCTGAGCAGACTGGCACGATTTCTTCCAAAAACAGAGGAAAAAAAGGCAGCTTGACAAGAAATCACTAAAATATGAGCAAAGATTATCAAAGGTTACGAGAGAATTAACTGAAATTAACTAAAGAAAAGAGCAAAAACAGGAAATGACCTTTAAAAAAGGTTATTAAAATTAAATTTAAAAAATATAGATAATAATGTAATCTTCTCATTTTTAACACTTAATGTGAAAATATTATGATGAATCGTCTGCGTTCAGAATTATGATGATTAAGTATATCAATCACTTTAAAGTTCCTTTTAAATAATGTGGAAAACTTTGTTATTTATATATATATATATATATATATATATATTCATATATTCATATATATATATATATATATTCATAAATGTGGTAACAGTACATCATCACCATATTCATGAACACACCTTTTAAGTTAATGAAAAAATAAAGTTGTTCCAATAATTTTCACATTTATTTTTTTATTTATTTTATTTAAAAGGAGTTTAAAGTGTTTATACATTATAATAATTTTCTTTATTTTTTCCCTTATATTTGTTAATTTCTGAATTATTTTAGTTTACATTTATCTCAGGGCATTTTCTTGTCACCTTATAGTTTTTGTTTTCTCCTTTTCTCTCCTTTCAAATTTTTGAAACATTTAATGCAAAGTTACGTTTTGAAAACTAAAACAAAAAGCGATTTTTTAAATGTTAAAGTGCTTGTAAAACCCGTCTGAATGCAGTAAAAGACAAACTGATGTCGATCCAGGTTTCAAAGGGTTAAATATGACTCTTTTTTCAGCGGGTGGAGTGATGCAGGTCCACAGCATGAGCGTTCACTGTTACCTGTGTACAAATACACACAGGTACACAAACAGAGTAAATCTGCAGCCGATCAGGTGACGGTCTGTCGTGATCTGAGACAGACGGAGACTTTTGATTTTAGTGTTAAAATCGAGACGAACTAAACCAACGTCGCTGAACTGTGCCGAGAAACGTTGGATGGTGATGTCCTAAACTTTTAAAAATTTCCCAAAATCTTAAATGTCCTTAAGTCTAAGTAATGTCCTAAAATCTTAAAAATTTCCTAAAATCTTAGAAATGTCCTAATATCTTCAAAATGCCTTAAAATCCAAGAAATGTCCTAAAATTTGCATAATGCCTTAAATATTTAAAATTTCCTAAAATCCTAGAAACGTGTATGGGGCGGCTGAAAATATTTCAGAGTTAAAGATGGCTAAAGACGGTTAAAGACGGTTAAAGACGGTTAAAGGCGGTTAAAGATGGATAAAGACAGTTAAAGATGGTTAAAGACGGCTAAAGATGGGTAACAATTGTTAAAGATGGCTAAAGACGGTTAAAGACGGTTAAAGATGGTTAAAGACGGTTAAAGACGGCTAAAGATGGTTAAAGACGGCTAAAGACGGTTAAAGACGGCCAAAGATTGGTAACAATTGTTAAAGATGGCTAAAGACGGTTAAAGACGGATAAAGACAGTTAAAGACGGTTAAAGATGGTTAAAGACGGTTAAAGACGGTTAAAGATGGTTAAAGATGGCTAAAGACGGTTAAAGACGGCCAAACATTGGTAACAATTGTTAAAGACGGCTAAAGACGGTTAAAGACGGTTAAAGACGGATAAAGACGGTTAAAGACGGTTAAAGACGGTTAAAGACGGTTAAAGACGGTTAAAGACGGATAAAGACGGTTAAAGACGGATAAAGACGGTTAAAGACGGTTAAAGACGGTTAAAGACGGTTAAAGATGGCAATGTGTGGCAGCAGATGTACATTTATTTTGAAAAAGGCAGAATGCAACGAGCAGAAACTGAACATTTCCTGTGAAAACTGAGGTTTATTTTGAAAAGACACTGTCCCACATTGCTAAGAACAGGAGCGCAATTATTAACTGGTTAAAGAAACGTCCTGCACACTGCAAGAAATTTGTAAAAGGTGGAGAGAATTTTTTTTTTAAATTAGCTGAAAGAGCTACCAAGAGAATCATTAAAAAATGATCACAAAAAGGAAAATATCACTAAACTAGCCGATACATATCATATATTATAATTACAAATATGTATGCATATATATATATATATATATATATATATATAGAGAGAGAGAGAGAGAGAGAGAGAGAGAGAGAGTTATTGTTATTATTATTATTATTATTATTATTATTATTATTATTATTATTGCACTTTTTCAGGTAATTTCCTGCTTTTTGTGCTAATTTTCAGGTAATTACAAACGTATCTATGGTATAAGTAAAAGGTCTCAAGAACATTTTTAGAAAATGAGCTAAAAAGGTGAGTAAGGGAATCATTAGAAAATTAAGAAAAAATACCAAGAAACTATATTTATCACTATCGCTATTACATATATGTAGTCATTATTATAATTATTATTATAATTATCATTGCACTTTTTTTCAGGTAATTTCCTGGGGGTTTGTGCTAATATTCAGGTATTACAAATGTATCTAGGATAGATGGACAGATTTATTGTTGATATTTTTATTATTATCATTAATATTTTTTTTAAGCACTTTAACCCAAGGTCTAACATTTTAACTTTTCATTCATTTTTTGCTTATTTTTGCATCATTACTTGTAAAGTTGCTCTTTGCTTTTTCCTGTTTTTGAAAAAAAAGAGGTTTCAGTTTTCAAAGGGTTAATGTCTGATCTTCTCCGCGCTGCCGCCTGAATAATAATAATAATAATGATCACGGTGTCGGATGATTATTATGGGATGTTATGAATGGATGGAGGCTGAGTGATTGATACAGACCTCCTCGGTGTGATCAAATATTGATAGAAATATATCGATCAGAAGGATCGGTGACTCCTACCCGTCTGCTCGGGTTGCTTTTCTTCATCCTGTCCGCCGCTCCGCTCCGGGGCTCACCGGAGAATCACGCCGACCGACGGGGAGGAAGTTCGGCCCGGCCCGGCGGGAGGTTCGGCCCGGCCCCGGTAGCTCGGTGCCCGGTGGATGTTGGTGTCGGTGTCGGTGTGTCCGTTAGTCCGCCCGGTTCCTCCTCAGCTCCGCGTCTGTTGTCTGAACAGAGAGAGCATCCTCCCCGCGTGTGTGTGTGTGTGTGTGTGTGAGAGAGAGAGAGAGAGTGTGTGTGTGTAGAGGCAGATGCTCTCTCGCACTCAACATGCATGCGCGCGCTCTGACACGCGGATGACGCGCACTTTAGCCTATATTCTGGTAAAAGGAGCGCGACACCGCCATCTAGCGACACACACACACACACACACACACACACACACACACACACACACACACCTGAAACAAAGAGCCAGGATCGATCAGTGTATTACACGGGCGGATCATGAGACAAAGGGCCCCTGGGCTCAGATAGTCTGAGGGCCCCACCTCCCCTCTAATCCCAGCACACAGACTCAGTGGTTTGCTTGGGTTTCAAAGGGTTAAACATAACAAACAGAGATGAACAACAAGAAACAAAACAAAGACTTTTTGGAAATAAAAATAAAAATTTAAAAAAGCAACAATTTAACTGACAAGCTACAGAAATCAGCACTACATCACCGGACAGAAACATAAATGTACAAAACCCTTTAATGGACACAAAGATGTTCAAAATATAATATATAATAATATATATACATGAGTGCAGACCTACACACTCATATATATTTACACACATATATACTGCATATACACATTATACTGTGTGTTTTGCGTAAAGCTTCTGAGACATGAACAACTCCCCTCAGAGACGACATGGTAGGTCATGAGAAGACAGTCAGGACAGCGTTGGTACATACGGAGACACCTGACCGTCCAACTCCTGGACAGCAGAGAAAAATAAGAGATTCAGAGACAAAGACGAACGATCTCATTCTGAATTCGCAAAAAGCAGTCAGTCAGTGCTTCCGACATACGAGCGTGACGCCGAAAGCCACCTTCCACGTCCAACCAGGACGCAGTAAACACTCACAGTTCAGTTCAGAGCTTTTACCGTCCCTCAAGGGGACATTTAGTCTGCAGTTGGTGGTTCAAACAATTTAAAAAATACAAAAAAACAGCCACATAGTGAATTACAGCAGCACAAAACCAAACTGATTAATCTGAGTAATTTTAACTGGTTCAAAGTAATCCAAACTTGATTCAGAGTAATCCCAATCAACAGTAAAATCAAACAGGATCTGTGCTGTTGTTTCTGTCTTACGCCACATTCCTCTCCACGAGCAGCAGCGTTCAGTTAATGCTTGGAGCTGGTGTTGTTCGTCAGGAGCTCCGCCCCTTACGGGTAATCTGCAATAGATGCTGTTGTCTCTGCCTGCTTCCCTCAGTAATAGATGCTGTTGTCTCTGCCTGCTTCCCTCAGTAATAGATGCTGTTGTCTCTGCCTGCTTCCCTCAGCGATAGATGCTGTTGTCTCTGCCTGCTTCCCTCAGCGATAGATGCTGTTGTCTCTGCCTGCTTCGCTCAGCGATAGATGCTGTTGTCTCTGCCTGCTTCCCTCAGCGATAGATGCTGTTGTCTCTGCCTGCTTCCCTCAGCGATAGATGCTGTTGTCTCTGCCTGCTTCGCTCAGCGATAGATGCTGTTGTCTCTGCCTGCTTCCCTCAGCGATAGATGCTGTTGTCTCTGCCTGCTTCGCTCAGCGGTCCTCTCCTCAGGGTAAAGTCCAGCTGACAGTCAGGGCAGGCCTAAGCTGAGCTGTGGCTCATAGTTTGCACTGAGAGGAATCACGTGTGAAACTTTAGCGTGTTAACAGAGTGCCAACGTATTATTGTGAACACGGGGTGAAGTTTAACCCCTGCCGTGTTCAGTCACAGCCTGGCTAAATGCTGAGAGTACAGTGGGAGAATATGAACTGTACAACTGTATTTTGTCATGAAAGTATTGTCTATAATTGAGCCCCTTTAGTGTCATTTCTCCTGTTAGAGGCCTGAAGTGGGTGTAACATAAAAACTATGAATATTAGTCATAGTCATGATCATAATACTCAGAATTTATGGCGCACTTTTGAAGATCCACAGTACAAAGGGCTTTGAGAAGGCGCCAATCAGGTAAAAATTAGCCGAATAAATGAATGATGAAAAAGGCTTTTTGCTGCATGAACAGCAGCACAGTGAGGATGTGCTTTTCCATCATGTCAACACTGTAGTTTGATCACAGCGTCAAAAACATCACAGAGCCGAGAAGAGGAGCAGCCTGACTCCTCCTCCGCACTCCTCCTCAGCGCGTGACCTTTTCTCTGCAGCTTCGCTTCAGGAAAAATGTGAGGTGATCTCACCTGTTTGACCGCATATCTTGAGCAGCAGTTAGCCCCGCCCCCTCTCTCTGCAAGTTGCTTTCACCTTTGAGTCTTCATGTCGCAGCTTGTCGTCTCCGTCTGAAGCTTTGACTCTTTTCCCTGCGACACTAACGGAGGAGCAGAGAGGAGCAGAGAGGAGCAGGTAAGGAGGGGACTGTCACTCCGCACTTTTTGACTCTCTCGAAACTCCCAAATAAAAGATGGGGGCCGCGCACGCGCACAGTAAAGTGTTTTAAACGTGAACGAGGTGCACGCGCATGTCAGTGTGAATCATAGACAGTTTATAAAGAAATAAATCACACATAAATATATAAATCTGTTTTTACTGTGATGTTATATCACAGCTGATCGATAATATCACAGACTGATCGATCAGCTGTAATATTGATCACAGATGTCATCCATAAAGTTGATTTGATTGGTCCACAAACTACAGTGATTGATCGTTTCCTTCATCACTGACAGTCAGACCTAAATATAGTTCATGATGATAAAGTTTAAATCTGCTTATAAAGTTTAAAGTTTCAGAGCTGCAGAACGAGCAGCTGACACTTTTAATATTTTAATATTCTGATATCAAAGTAGTAAATTTAGGAGAAAAAAATGAATATTTTAACTTTAAAAAACTAAAACTTTGTCACAGTGTAACATGTAACATTTGATTTAATCTAATCCTTTAAATTCAAGATTGTTTGTGTGAAAATTTACCACTTTAATCTTAATTTTTGGTGGTTTGTTGTTCATTCGAGGAGATGATCCATATTTTGTTCTCATAAATTTAGATTTTTACAATCAGAGCACATTTTATTTTTTCTTATAAATTCACCACCTTATTCTCAGAGAATAATAACTTTTTTTCTCCTTCATTTACCAATTTTATTTCAGAGAATATTCAGGATTTTTCTTGTACATTTACTACTTAAATGTCAGAGAAAATTAATGATTTTTTGTATATTTACTTCTCTGTTTTCTTTTCCTCATAGATTTTTCTTTTTACTGTCAGAAAATATTCAGTTTTTATACATTTACTAACCTTTCTCTGATCGAGACTCAACAGCACAAAGTTTCTCTGACAGCAGACACTTAAAATGATGGACATGTCTGTCTTTGTCTCTGTGTCTCTGTGTGTCTCCGTCAGGACACTGCAGGTGATCTCCAGCATGAAAAGGTATCTCACTCAACACTTGACGTCTCATTTGATTCAGTTTCACCTTCAACATGTTGATGAACTCTGTTTCCTGTTTCTCTGCTCTCTCACCTCCACACTCACTCACAACAAACCTCCACATCACTGATGCTCAACCTGCGGCCCGCGGGACAAATCTGGGACTCACACTGGGAACTGTTTTTGTCCTTTTAGTGTCCAGAAGGTGCCAGAGAGCATAAAACAGCATCAACATAGAGTTTGTTGATCAAAACAAGTTCCAGAAACGTCCTTAAATCTGAGAAATGTTCTTATGTCCAAATGTCCTCAAATCTGATACATTTTCTCAAATATAGGAATTGTCCTAAATTATGAGAAATGTCCTCAAGACATCCTTAAATCTGAGACACATCCTAAAATCCTAAACGTCCTACTGAGAAATATCAAAAAATCCTAATAACAATCTCAAATTGTTTTAATGTCTTAAAATCCTCTGAATGTCCCAAAATCCCCAAAATGTCCTAAAATACAAGAAAATTCTTAAAATCTGAGAAATCGGCTGAAATCCTGAAAACATCCTTAAATCTGGGAAATGTTCTGAAGTCAAAATGTCTTAAAATCCTAGAAATGTCCTAAAATCCTAGAAATGTCCTAAAATCCTAGAAATGTCCTCAAATCCTAGAGATGTCCTCAAATGTTAGAAAAGTCCTCAAATCTTAGAAACGTCCTAAAATCCTGAACGTCCTTCTGAGAAATATCACCTTGTGAAAATCAAAAATTTGAATTTCCAGTTGGGAAGTCGTCCGTCTTCGGTGTTGATGGACGTTTCAGACGTAATGTGGAGACAGCGTGAGCTGAAATCGCAGCTCTGCATGAAGACGTCGAGTGTTGACTTTTCCTCACAAGTGATCTGCAATAGATGCTGTTGTCTCTGCCTGCTTCCCTCAGTGATACTGATAGATGTTGTTGTCTCTGCCTGCTTCCCTCAGTGATAGATGCTGTTGTCTCTGCCTGCTTTCCTCAGTAATAGATGCTGTTGTCTCTGCCTGCTTCCCTCAGCGATAAATGCTGTTGTCTCTGCCTGCTTTCCTCAGCGATAGATGCTGTTGTCTCTGCCTGCTTCCCTCAGCAATAGATGCTGTTGTCTCTGCCTGCTTCCCTCAGCGATAGATGCTGTTGTCTCTGCCTGCTTCCCTCAGCGATAGATGCTGTTGTCTCTGCCTGCTTCGCTCAGCGATAGATGCTGTTGTCTCTGCCTGCTTCCCTCAGCGATAGATGCTGTTGTCTCTGCCTGCTTCCCTCAGCGATAGATGCTGTTGTCTCTGCCTGCTTCGCTCAGCGATAGATGCTGTTGTCTCTGCCTGCTTCCCTCAGCGATAGATGCTGTTGTCTCTGCCTGCTTCGCTCAGCGGTCCTCTCCTCAGGGTAAAGTCCAGCTGACAGTCAGGGCAGGCCTAAGCTGAGCTGTGGCTCATAGTTTGCACTGAGAGGAATCACGTGTGAAACTTTAGCGTGTTAACAGGATGCCAACGTATTATTGTGAACACGGGGTGAAGTTTAACCCCTGCCGTGTTCAGTCACAGCCTGGCTAAATGCTGAGAGTACAGTGGGAGAATATGAACTGTACAACTGTATTTTGTCATGAAAGTGTTGTCTATAATTGAGCCCCTTTAGTGTCATTTCTCCTGTTAGAGGCCTGAAGTGGGTGTAACATAAAAACTATGAATATTAGTCATAGTCATGATCATAATACTCAGAATTTATGGCGCACTTTTGAAGATCCACAGTACAAAGGGCTTTGAGAAGGCGCCAATCAGGTAAAAATTAGCCGAATAAATGAATGATGAAAAAGGCTTTTTGCTGCATGAACAGCAGCACAGTGAGGATGTGCTTTTCCATCATGTCAACACTGTAGTTTGATCACAGCGTCAAAAACATCACAGAGCCGAGAAGAGGAGCAGCCTGACTCCTCCTCCGCACTCCTCCTCAGCGCGTGACCTTTTCTCTGCAGCTGCGCTTCAGGAAAAATGTGAGGTGATCTCACCTGTTTGACCGCATATCTTGAGCAGCAGTTAGCCCCGCCCCCTCTCTCTGCAAGTTGCTTTCACCTTTGAGTCTTCATGTCGCAGTTTGTCGTCTCCGTCTGAAGCTTTGACTCTTTTCCCTGCGACACTAACGGAGGAGCAGAGAGGAGCAGAGAGGAGCAGGTAAGGAGGGGACTGTCACTCCGCACTTTTTGACTCTCTTGAAACTCCCAAATAAAAGATGGGGGCCGCGCACGCGCACAGTTAAATGTTTTAAACGTGAGCGAGGTGCACGCGCATGTCAGTGTGAATCATAGACAGTTTATAAAGAAATAAATCACACATAAATATATAAATCTGTTTTTACTGTGATGTTATATCACAGCTGATCGATAATATCACAGACTGATCGATCAGCTGTAATATTGATCACAGCTGATCAATAATATCACAGACTGATCGATCAGCTGTAATATTGATCACAGATGTGATCCATAAAGTTGATTTGATTGGTCCACAAACTAAAGTGATTGATCGTTTCCTTCATCACAGACAGTCAGACCTAAATATAGTTCATGATGATAAAGTTTAAATCTGCTTATAAAGTTTAAAGTTTCAGAGCTGCAGAACGAGCAGCTGACACTTTTAATATTTTAATATTCTGATATCAAAGTAGTAAATTTAGGAGAAAACATTTTGAGATTAAATTTTAAATTTTCTCTAAAGTGTCAAATTTAATTTAATCTAATCCTTAAATTTAATCTTAATTTTTTTATTTTATTTTTCTCGTTCATTAAACCCTTCATTCGAGGAGATGATCCATGTTTTTTTCTCATAAATTTAGATTTTTACAATCAGAGCACATTTTATTTTTTCTTATAAATTCACCACCTTATTCTCAGAGAATAATAACTTTTTTTCTCCTTCATTTACCAATTTTATTTCAGAGAATATTTGAGAATATTCAGGATTTTTTTTCTCGTAAACTTGCTACTTAAATGTCAGAGAATATTAATTATGTTTTGTATATTTACCTCTTGAATCTCAGAGATGATCTGATTTCTTTTCCTCATAGATTTTTCTTTTTAATGTCAGAAAATATTCAGTTTTTATACATTTACTAACCTTTCTCTGATCGAGACTCAACAGCACAAAGTTTCTCTGACAGCAGACACTTAAAATGATGGACATGTCTGTCTCTGTCTCTGTCTCTGTGTGTCTCCGTCAGGACGCTGCAGGTGATCTCCAGCATGAAAAGGTATCTCACTCAACACTTGACGTCTCATTTGATTCAGTTTCACCTTCAACATGTTGATGAACTGTGTTTCCTGTTTCTCTGCTCTCTCACCTCCACACTCACTCACAACAAACCTCCACATCACTGATGCTCAACCTGCGGCCCGCGGGACAAATCTGGGACTCACACTGGGAACTGTTTTTGTCCTTTTAGTGTCCAGAAGGTGCCAGAGAGCATAAAACAGCATCAACATAGAGTTTGTTGATCAAAACAAGTCCCAGAAACGTCCTTAAATCTGAGAAATGTTCTTATGTCCAAATGTCCTAAAACCCTGGAAATGTCCTCAAGTGTTTGAAATCTCCTAAAATCCAAGAAATGTCCTCAAATCTGATACATTTTCTCAAATATAGGAATTGTCCTAAATTATGAGAAATGTCCTCAAGACATCCTTAAATCTGAGACACATCCTAAAATCCTAAACGTCCTACT
The DNA here is from genome assembly GCF_026936395.1 of Plectropomus leopardus. Taxonomy (NCBI): domain Eukaryota; kingdom Metazoa; phylum Chordata; class Actinopteri; order Perciformes; family Serranidae; genus Plectropomus; species Plectropomus leopardus. The sequence goes on along the minus strand of NC_142192.1, from coordinate 33,145,117 downwards.
GAGAAATATCAAAAAATCCGAATAACAATCTCAAATTGTTTTAATGTCTAAAAATCCTCTGAATGTCCCAAAATCCCCAAAATGTCCCAAAATACAAGAAACTGCTTAAAATCTGAGAAATTTGCTGAAATCCTGAAAACATCCTTAAATCTGGGAAATGTTCTGAAGTCAAAATGTCTTAAAATCCTAGAAATGTCCTCAAATCCTAGAGATGTCCTCAAATGTTAGAAAGGTCCTCAAATCTTAGAAACGTCCTAAAATCCTGAACGTCCTTCTGAGAAATATCACCTTGTGAAAATCCAAAATTTGAATTTCCGGTTGGGAAGTCGTCCGTCTTCGGTGTTGACGGACGTTTCAGACGTAATGTGGAGACAGCGTGAGCTGAAATCAGCTCTGCATGAAGACGTCGAGTGTTGACTTTTCCTCGTGACACGTTCAGTGAAACTTTGCTGTGTTGGTCCTTTTCCTGTTGATAGCTGAGAGTTTCTCAGCAGCTCCTGAGGCTGAAGATTAAAAACTGAATTTCTCTCCCTGCTGGTCTTCCTCTCTGTGGACCAGGACCCCTCAGAGCCCAGACACCCGTCAACCTGGACCCGGACCGGGACCTGACACCAGCCGTTTGACCCCCAAAACCGAGCGGTCACACGATCGAGGCATGGATCTGAAAGGACGAGACGTCTCTGCTGCACAGTAAGCTGAAATGAAATGTCGAATGAGTACAGAGAACATTACAGCCCGCTCTCACTGAAAACACAACCACACAGGTGGACTGTGCCAGCAGCTTATTACAGCTGACATTAATGTAAGGCGGCGCCCTCCAGTGGCTGTAGGAGTCACAGCAGGAGCAGAAGAGGAAGTGAGCGAGCAGAACACGTGACAAAGCACACGTAAAGTTGTTCAAATATCAGAGAAACACATTCAGGGTGGTGGGCGGCTCATACAAACACGGGACTTTTACCCAGGAGACTGCTGTTTGTGTCCTAAAGTCAACGCTGACTTATTTTACTAACAACGTATCCTAGCATGTGAGTATGTGAAGTACGATACGCTAGAGACACATGTCACGTATGTCACGTCACATGTGTCACGATATATTAGTGAAAAAGTACTTATTTAATGCCAAACTATGATGTTTTTTTTAAACCTAACCATGAAGTTTTGTTGCCCAAACCAAAGCGGTACTTTTGGAGTGAAACTGTTTCATGACGTCAAGGACGTGTTTAAAACCTCGACTGTTAGCATAGTAAACATTTTGGGGTCGGTCATATACAGCGTTTTTGAAGTGGAAATCGATCTTTGCTGGATTTAGGTACGAGAGCGTTGGAACGAGATCATCAGGTCAAAGACATGAAATAAATGAAAATACATCCCTGTCCACAGGGGACATCGGGGTCCTTTAATGGCAATAGAACAACTTTTACTTTCACATGAAATCAGTAAAACCAGAGGTAGAAATACTTTGTGATCAATAAATTTCACTGTTTCTCTCAGTTTTCAGCAGCAGAGAGAAAAGTCTCCTGTACCCAGCTGTGTGTCCATGAAGAGCGATCGGTCTACGGGTCGTCTGATTACCTTCAAAGATGGACGCCGCTCTGATGACCCAGAGTAAGACCTTCAAACTTATGAAACAGATGAGCGTGATGTTACACAGATACCGATCAGTCGTCCATCATTTGCAGTGTTGTTTACATCTGATTTTCCATCATGACTGAACACAGTGTTTTAACTCCGTGTTGTTGGCTTGTATTGCACGACATCTTAAGGTTTAAAGAGGACATTTTTTTGTCTTCCTCAGTGTTATGTGCTCTTTGTACTCGACGGTTCTTGAAACTTCTTCCTGTAGATCGTCTGTCTTTGTGTGTCCCTCCACTTCACCGTCTATTTTATCCGAACATTCCTCCTTTTCCGTGAATTGTTCCATCAAATCTTCAGGAACATCCATATCAATTGCAGATTTTCCAAGTTCATCATCAGTCTTACTCAGTAGTCTGGTCACAGAGGAGCGTTTTGAAGATCTCTTTTTCTTCATACGGTAGTATTCAGCCATTTTTCTTCTTTTTTCTTTCTACGTGGTTGTCGTGCAAACTATGACACTTTTCGTCCATTCGTTGTTTTATATTTCCTGGGTTTCTGCAGCAAATATTGCACGACATCTTAAGGTTTAAAGAAGACAAAGTGTTATGCTCTTTTCGTTAATTTATTCACATATTGTACAGATCTCATCTGAGACAAAAACACTTTAGTATATGTACACATAACCCCCAGACAGTCAGTTCATTGATAACTCATGTCAGTGCAGGAAGACGTCACTGCTGAGGTGCGCTTGCTTTATGCATCTTTTAAGCTGCAACAGACTCCCGACCAATGAGGCGACCTTCAGTCAACTCATCACAAGTCCAGCTCAAGAGGAAAAAGCAGTTGTACAGGTCTTCTGATTGTAATCCTGGTAGGAAGCATAACCAAACGTGAGCGTACCCTTCTATCTCAGCCCAAATAAACTTCCCTAATTCTTCCCATCTTCCAAAGATGTTTGCGCAGCATATCCTTGTGCACTAAAACTACATCTCCAGGCTTTCACTACGTAGACTTCGTTACAGGAGAGGAGTGGTGTGCAGATCTTAACTCCAGGAGATATTCTTTCGTCCATCGAGTCCAAAAAGCGTTCATTATGTGTCTCTATATTTCCATCGTTTGGTCAACTGTCTTTGATCTATGTTAGGGATAACAGATGCTGTGTTGTCAGGTGAGGGGAGCGCAGTAAGACGCTGTCCAATCAAACAGTGCGATGGAGTCAGTGGTAAAGGCTCTTCGCTGCCGGTGTGGGTGAAGGTGATAGGACAGGAACTAACAGCTTCTACTTCTGTCAACGTTGACTTATTTTACTAACAACGTATCCTAGCGTGTCGGAACGAGATCATCAGGTCAAAGTCATGAAAAAAATGAAAATACATCCCTGTCCACAGGGGACATCGGGTCCTTTAATGGCAATAGAACAACTTTTACTTTCACATGAAATCAGTAAAACCAGAGGTAGAAATACTTTGTGATCAATAAATTTCACTGTTTCTCTCAGTTTTCAGCAGCAGAGAGAAAAGTCTCCTGTACCCAGCTGTGTGTCCATGAAGAGCGATCGGTCTACGGGTCGTCTGATTACCTTCAAAGATGGACGCCGCTCTGATGACCCAGAGTAAGACCTTCAAACTTATGAAACAGATGAGCGTGATGTTACACAGATACTGAATCAGTCGTCCATCATTTGCAGTGTTGTTTACATCTGATTTTCCATCATGACTGAACACAGTGTTTTAACTCCGTGTTGTTGGCTTGTATTGCACGACATCTTAAGGTTTAAAGAGGACATTTTTTTGTCTTCCTCAGTGTTATGTGCTCTTTGTACTCGACGGTTCTTGAAACTTCTTCCTGTAGATCGTCTGTCTTTGTGTGTCCCTCCACTTCACCGTCTATTTTATCCGAACATTCCTCCTTTTCCGTGAATTGTTCCATCAAATCTTCAGGAACATCCATATCAATTGCAGATTTTCCAAGTTCATCATCAGTCTTACTCAGTAGTCTGGTCACAGAGGAGCGTTTTGAAGATCTCTTTTTCTTCATACGGTAGTATTCAGCCATTTTTCTTCTTTTTTCTTTCTACGTGGTTGTCGTGCAAACTATGACACTTTTCGTCCATTCGTTGTTTTATATTTCCTGGGTTTCTGCAGCAAATATTGCACGACATCTTAAGGTTTAAAGAAGACAAAGTGTTATGCTCTTTACGTTAATTTATTCACATATTGTACAGATCTCATCTGAGACACAAAACACTTTAGTATATGTACACATAACCCCCCCCCCCAGGCAGTCAGTTCATTGATAACTCATGTCAGTGCAGGAAGACGTCACTGCTGAGGTGCGCTTGCTTTATGCATCTTTTAAGCTGCAACAGACTCCCGACCAATGAGGCGACCTTCAGTCAACTCATCACAAGTCCAGCTCAAGAGGAAAAAGCAGTTGTACAGGTCTTCTGATTGTAATCCTGGTAGGAAGCATAACCAAACGTGAGCGTACCCTTCTATCTCAGCCCAAATAAACTTCCCTAATTCTTCCCATCTTCCAAAGATGTTTGCGCAGCATATCCTTGTGCACTAAAACTACATCTCCAGGCTTTCACTACGTAGACTTCTTTACAGGAGAGGAGTGGTGTGCAGATCTTAACTCCAGAAGATATTCTTTCGTCCATCGAGTCCAAAAAGCGTTCATTATGTGTCTCTATATTTCCATCGTTTGGTCAACTGTCTTTGATCTATGTTAGGGATAACAGATGCTGTGTTGTCAGGTGAGGGGAGCGCAGTAAGACGCTGTCCAATCAAACAGTGCGATGGAGTCAGTGGTAAAGGCTCTTCGCTGCCGGTGTGGGTGAAGGTGATAGGACAGGAACTAACAGCTTCTACTTCTGTCAACGTTGACTTATTTTACTAACAACGTATCCTAGCGTGTCGGAACGAGATCATCAGGTCAAAGTCATGAAAAAAATGAAAATACATCCCTGTCCACAGGGGACATCGGGGTCCTTTAATGGCAATAGAACAACTTTTACTTTCACATGAAATCAGTAAAACCAGAGGTAGAAATACTTTGTGATCAATAAATTTCACTGTTTCTCTCAGTTTTCAGCAGCAGAGAGAAAAGTCTCCTGTACCCAGCTGTGTGTCCATGAAGAGCGATCGGTCTACGGGTCGTCTGATTACCTTCAAAGATGGACGCCGCTCTGATGACCCAGAGTAAGACCTTCAAACTTATGAAACAGATGAGCGTGATGTTACACAGATCCTGAATCAGTCGTCCATCATTTGCAGTGTTGTTTACGTCTGATTTTCCATCATGACTGAACACAGTGTTTTAACTCCGTGTTGTTGGCTTGTATTGCACGACATCTTAAGGTTTAAAGAGGACATTTTTTTGTCTTCCTCAGTGTTATGTGCTCTTTGTACTCGACGGTTCTTGAAACTTCTTCCTGTAGATCGTCTGTCTTTGTGTGTCCCTCCACTTCACCGTCTATTTTATCCGAACATTCCTCCTTTTCCGTGAATTGTTCCATCAAATCTTCAGGAACATCCATATCAATTGCAGATTTTCCAAGTTCATCATCAGTCTTACTCAGTAGTCTGGTCACAGAGGAGCGTTTTGAAGATCTCTTTTTCTTCATACGGTAGTATTCAGCCATTTTTCTTCTTTTTTCTTTCTACGTGGTTGTCGTGCAAACTATGACACTTTTCGTCCATTCGTTGTTTTATATTTCCTGGGTTTCTGCAGCAAATATTGCACGACATCTTAAGGTTTAAAGAAGACAAAGTGTTATGCTCTTTACGTTAATTTATTCACATATTGTACAGATCTCATCTGAGACAAAAAACACTTTAGTATATGTACACATAACCCCCCCCCCCCAGACAGTCAGTTCATTGATAACTCATGTCAGTGCAGGAAGACGTCACTGCTGAGGTGCGCTTGCTTTATGCATCTTTTAAGCTGCAACAGACTCCCGACCAATGAGGCGACCTTCAGTCAACTCATCACAAGTCCAGCTCAAGAGGAAAAAGCAGTTGTACAGGTCTTCTGATTGTAATCCTGGTAGGAAGCATAACCAAACGTGAGCGTACCCTTCTATCTCAGCCCAAATAAACTTCCCTAATTCTTCCCATCTTCCAAAGATGTTTGCGCAGCATATCCTTGTGCACTAAAACTACATCTCCAGGCTTTCACTACGTAGACTTCGTTACAGGAGAGGAGTGGTGTGCAGATCTTAACTCCAGGAGATATTCTTTCGTCCATCGAGTCCAAAAAGCGTTCATTATGTGTCTCTATATTTCCATCGTTTGGTCAACTGTCTTTGATCTATGTTAGGGATAACAGATGCTGTGTTGTCAGGTGAGGGGAGCGCAGTAAGACGCTGTCCAATCAAACAGTGCGATGGAGTCAGTGGTAAAGGCTCTTCGCTGCGGTGTGGGTGAAGATGATAGGACAGGAACTAACAGCTTCTACTTCTGTCAACGTTGACTTATTTTACTAACAACGTATCCTAGCGTGTCGGAACGAGATCATCAGGTCAAAGTCATGAAAAAAATGAAAATACATCCCTGTCCACAGGGGACATCGGGGTCCTTTAATGGCAATAGAACAACTTTTACTTTCACATGAAATCAGTGAAACCAGAGGTAGAAATACTTTGTGATCAATAAATTTCACTGTTTCTCTCAGTTTTCAGCAGCAGAGAGAAAAGTCTCCTGTACCCAGCTGTGTGTCCATGAAGAGCGATCGGTCTACGGGTCGTCTGATTACCTTCAAAGATGGACGCCGCTCTGATGACCCAGAGTAAGACCTTCAAACTTATGAAACAGATGAGCGTGATGTTACACAGATACTGAATCAGTCGTCCATCATTTGCAGTGTTGTTTACATCTGATTTTCCATCATGACTGAACACAGTGTTTTAACTCCGTGTTGTTGGCTTGTATTGCACGACATCTTAAGGTTTAAAGAGGACATTTTTTTGTCTTCCTCAGTGTTATGTGCTCTTTGTACTCGACGGTTCTTGAAACTTCTTCCTGTAGATCGTCTGTCTTTGTGTGTCCCTCCACTTCACCGTCTATTTTATCCGAACATTCCTCCTTTTCCGTGAATTGTTCCATCAAATCTTCAGGAACATCCATATCAATTGCAGATTTTCCAAGTTCATCATCAGTCTTACTCAGTAGTCTGGTCACAGAGGAGCGTTTTGAAGATCTCTTTTTCTTCATACGGTAGTATTCAGCCATTTTTCTTCTTTTTTCTTTCTACGTGGTTGTCGTGCAAACTATGACACTTTTCGTCCATTCGTTGTTTTATATTTCCTGGGTTTCTGCAGCAAATATTGCACGACATCTTAAGGTTTAAAGAAGACAAAGTGTTATGCTCTTTACGTTAATTTATTCACATATTGTACAGATCTCATCTGAGACACAAAACACTTTAGTATATGTACACATAACCCCCCAGGCAGTCAGTTCATTGATAACTCATGTCAGTGCAGGAAGACGTCACTGCTGAGGTGCGCTTGCTTTATGCATCTTTTAAGCTGCAACAGACTCCCGACCAATGAGGCGACCTTCAGTCAACTCATCACAAGTCCAGCTCAAGAGGAAAAAGCAGTTGTACAGGTCTTCTGATTGTAATCCTGGTAGGAAGCATAACCAAACGTGAGCGTACCCTTCTATCTCAGCCCAAATAAACTTCCCTAATTCTTCCCATCTTCCAAAGATGTTTGCGCAGCATATCCTTGTGCACTAAAACTACATCTCCAGGCTTTCACTACGTAGACTTCTTTACAGGAGAGGAGTGGTGTGCAGATCTTAACTCCAGGAGATATTCTTTCGTCCATCGAGTCCAAAAAGCGTTCATTATGTGTCTCTATATTTCCATCGTTTGGTCAACTGTCTTTGATCTATGTTAGGGATAACAGATGCTGTGTTGTCAGGTGAGGGGAGCGCAGTAAGACGCTGTCCAATCAAACAGTGCGATGGAGTCAGTGGTAAAGGCTCTTCGCTGCCGGTGTGGGTGAAGGTGATAGGACAGGAACTAACAGCTTCTACTTCTGTCAACGTTGACTTATTTTACTAACAACGTATCCTAGCGTGTCGGAACGAGATCATCAGGTCAAAGTCATGAAAAAAATGAAAATACATCCCTGTCCACAGGGGACATCGGGGTCCTTTAATGGCAATAAAACAACTTTTACTTTCACACGAAATCAGTGAAACCAGAGGTAGAAATACTTTGTGATCAATGAATTTAAGTGTTTCTTTCAGTTTTCAGCAGCAGAGAGAAAAGTCTCCTGTACCCAGCTGTGTGTCCATGAAGAGTGATCGGTCTACGGGTCGTCTGATTACCTTCAAAGATGGACGCCGTCCTGATGACCCAGAGTAAGACCTTCAAACTTATGAAACAGATGAGCGTGATGTTACACAGATACTGAACCAGTTGTCCATCATTTTCAGTGTTGTTTACGTCTGATTTTCCATCATGACTGAACACAATGTTTTTAACTCCGTGTTGTCGGCTTGTTTGAGAATCATAAACCTTCTACAGTCGGTGGTTCAATGTGAGCTGATTGTTGATGGTTCCTCCACAGGGTGGACCAGCAGAGCTCAGAGGTTCCCAGTGGTCAGTCTGCCCGGCAGCATCAGACACAACTGGACTCCATATTTACGGTCTGTTCATGTCCAACAACGACGTCTCCACCTGTTGTGTTGACAGTCGTCTCCGTGCTGCACTTTGTAGACCAGTGGACTGTCAGTGTGTCCAACATGGATCTGATGTCTGATTGTGTCCTTCATCTAATAATCTGTTCCAGGAGCTGGAGGACAACATCGTCACTTTTGTGAAGAACGAGCTGAAGAAGATCCAGAAGGTCCTGACGTCAGATTACCCAGAGTGCTCTGAGAGTCAGAAGGAGGACGAGGAGCAGAGGAGGAGCAGAGAGGCGTTTCTGAAGATCACCCTGAACTTCCTGAGGAGGATGAAGCAGGAGGAGCTGGCTGACTGTCTGCAGAGACGTAAGAGGATTTCTATACAGATTTAACATGATGGATCAATGGGACGTTTACTGATGTCTCAAGAGACGGACCAAAATATATTCATGTACTCAGTCTGTGAGGACATGACCTGTTGAAATGTCCTCTTTGACTTACTGATCTTCTTTGTTGTGTTCATTCAGAATTTGTTGCTCCAGTTTGTCAGCGTGAACTAAAATGTAACCTGAAGAAGAAGTTCCAGTGTGTGTTTGAGGGGATCGCTAAAGCAGGAACCCCGACCCTCCTGAATCAGATCTACACAGAGCTCTACATCACAGAGGGAGGGACTGCAGAGGTCAATGATGAACATGAGGTCAGACAGATTGAATCAGCATCCAGGAAACCAGATAGACCAGAAACAACCATCAGACAAGAGGACATCTTTAAAGGCTCACCTGGACAAGATGAACCGATCAGAACAGTGATGACAAAGGGAGTGGCTGGCATCGGGAAAACGGTGCTAACACAGAAGTTCACTCTGGACTGGGCTGAAGACAAAGCCAACCGGGACATCAACTTCACGTTTCCATTCACGTTCAGAGAGCTGAATGTGCTGAAAGAGAAAAAGTACAGCTTGGTGGAGCTTGTTCATCACTTCTTTACTGAAACCAAAGAAGCAGGAATCTGCAGGTTTGAAGACTTCCGGGTCGTCTTCATCTTTGACGGTCTGGATGAGTGTCGACTTCCTCTGGACTTCCACAACAACGAGATCCTGACCGACGTCACAGAGTCCACCTCAGTGGATGTGCTGCTGACAAACCTCATCAGGGGGAAACTTCTTCCCTCCGCTCGCCTCTGGATAACCACACGACCTGCAGCAGCCAATCAGATCCCTCCTGAGTGCGTTGACATGGTGACAGAGGTCAGAGGGTTCACCGACCCACAGAAGGAGGAGTACTTCAGGAGGAGGTTCAGAGATGAGGAGCAGGCCGGCAGGATCATCTCCCACATCAAGACTTCCCGAAGCCTCCACATCATGTGCCACATCCCAGTCTTCTGCTGGATCACTGCTACAGTCCTGGAGGACGTGTTGAAGACCAGAGAGGGAGGACAGCTGCCCAAGACCCTGACTGAGATGTACATCCACTTACTGGTGGTTCAGACCAAACTGAAGAACGTCAAGTATGACGGAGGAGCTGAGACAGATCCACACTGGAGTCCAGAGAGCAGGAAGATGATGGAGTCTCTGGGAAAACTGGCTTTTGAGCAGCTGCAGAAAGGAAACCTGATCTTCTACGAGTCCGACCTGACAGAGTGTGGCATCGATATCAGAGCAGCCTCAGTGTACTCAGGAGTGCTGACACAGGTCTTTAAAGAGGAGAGAGGACTGTACCAGGACAAGGTCTTCTGCTTCGTCCATCTGAGTGTTCAGGAGTTTCTGGCTGCTCTTCATGTCCATCTGACCTTCATCAACTCTGGAGTCAATCTGATGGAAGAACAACAAACTACATCCTGGTGGTCTAAAGTCTTCAGAGACAGACCTGAACCAACACGTCTCTACCGGAGTGCTGTGGACAAGGCCTTACAGAGTCCAAATGGACACCTGGACTTGTTCCTGCGCTTCCTCCTGGGTTTGTCACTGCAGACCAATCACAAACACCTACGAGGTCTGCTGACACAGACAGGAAGTAGCTCACAGTCCAATCAGAAAACAGTCGAGTACATCAAGAGGAAGATTAACGAGGATCTCTCTGCAGAGCGAAGCATCAACCTGTTCCACTGTCTGAATGAACTGAATGATCGCTCTCTGGTGGAGGAGATCCAACAGTCCCTGAGATCAGGACGTCTGTCCACAGGTAAACTGTCTCCTGCTCAGTGGTCAGCTCTGGTCTTCATCTTACTGTCATCAGAAGAAGACCTGGACGTGTTTGACCTGAAGAAATACTCTGCTTCAGAGGAGGCTCTTCTGAGGCTGCTGCCAGTGGTCAAAGCCTCCAACAAAGCTCTGTGAGTACAGAGAGACTTTAATTCATTCAAACAGCTGTTCATACATGACTGTCTCTGAGAGGACAGACACATTAATGACTTTCTTCAATGTCTCTTCAGGCTGAGCGGCTGTAAGCTCTCAGAGAGAAGCTGTGCAGCTCTGTCCTCTGTCCTCAGCTCCCAGTCCTCTAGTCTGAGAGACCTGGACCTGAGTAACAACGACCTGCAGGATTCAGGACTGAAGCAGCTGTCTCCTGGACTGAAGAGTCCTCATTGTCCTCTGGAGACTCTCAGGTCAGAGCCAGTTACAGATAATCTGGGATGATTTCAGGTGTTTCTTTAAGGTTCCTGCAGTTAAAACAGCCTCTCTCGTGTCAGCGTCTCTGAATCTGTCGAAGGTTTAACAGGATTTGAATGTTCTCAGTTCAGCTCCAGCTGCTGTGCAGCACACAGATATGAACTCCAGCTGACACAGAGAAGACTATTATATCATGATATCATGGTTTTGGATGTCCTCTTTCTTCCTGAGTGAATCATAATTAACTGTAAGGATTTTAACCTGTGCTGAGAGGAGATTATGCTCTTCATCTCCAGATTTAGTGACTCCTCGCTGGCTGCCGTCTGGATGAAGTTAATGTTTCAGTTTTACTGAACAGATTTAAAGTGTTGTTGTTCTGGACTCAGTGTTAAATGCAGCTCTGTTATTATACTGTGAGCAGAGCTGCTGACTGAGATTTGGGTTCTTTTTATTCGACTTCAGTCGAGACTCATTAATCAAAGATGATCACATTTTAACTCAAATGTTTCTCCTCTTGTTGGTTGTTGTCTCTTCAGGCTGAGCGGCTGTAAGCTCTCAGAGAGAAGCTGTGCAGATCTGTCCTCTGTCCTCAGCTCCCAGTCCTCTAGTCTGAGAGACCTGGACCTGAGTAACAACGACCTGCACAATTCAGGACTGAAGCAGCTGTCTCCTGGACTGGAGAGTCCTCACTGTCCTCTGGAGACTCTCAGGTCAGACCTCAGCACCGCTGGTCTTTATTCAGTAGTAGGCAAACAGTGGCTCCTGGGCCAAATTTTGGACTTCTAGAAAAAATGCTTCTTTGAAATGTTCTTTCATAGTTTACATCAAAACTGAAATACAACGTTCATATAAATCACAGCAGCTTCAGCATCGTATCACCTAACACTTCCCTCCATGACAAGAGACACAAAACTGCGGCTGCTGGACCTGATTCTGGACCAGACTGTTTGAACAGCACCTGGACCCAGAATGGAGTCTAATGAAGCTACCAGATGAAAATCACAGAAAAATAATCCGATTTTATGAATCTGTCTAATCTGACACAGTGACCAAACAAACAGGAATATTGTGCAGTCTGAACATCAGCCACCGTGTGATCCATCACATCATCAAACATACAACACGTCAGCTGCTTTTCTTCACCTGTGATTTCTGATCAGCTGTGATCTGATTTAACACAAAGTCTCTTTGTCTTCTTGTTGGTTGTTGTCTCTTCAGGCTGAGTGTCTGTAACCTCTCAGAGAGAAGCTGTGCAGCTCTGTCCTCTGTCCTCAGCTCCCAGTCCTCTAGTGTGAGACACCTGGACCTGAGTAACAACGACCTGCAGGATTCAGGACTGAAGCAGCTGTCTCCTGGACTGAAGAGTCCTCACTGTCCTTTGGAGACTCTCAGGTCAGAGCCAGTTACAGATGATCTGGGATGATTTCAGGTGTTTCTTTAAGGTTCCTGCAGTTAAAACAGCCTCTCTCCTGTCAGCGTCTCTGAATCTGTCGAAGGTTTAACAGGATTTGAATGTTCTCAGTTCAGCTCCAGCTGCTGTGCAGCACACAGATATGAACTCCAGCTGACACAGAGAAGACCATTATATTATGATATCATGGTTTTGGATGTCCTCTTTCTTCCTGAGTGAATCATGATTAACTGTAAGGATTTTAACCTGTGCTGAGAGGAGATTATGCTCTTCATCTCCAGATTTAGTGACTCCTCGCTGGCTGCCGCCTGGATGAAGTTAATGTTTCAGTTTTACTGAACAGATTTAAAGTGTTGTTGTTCTGGACTCAGTGTTAAATGCAGCTCTGTTATTATACTGTGAGCAGAGCTGCTGACTGAGATTTGGGTTCTTTTTATTCGACTTCAGTCGAGACTCATTAATCAAAGATGATCACATTTTAACTCAAATGTTTCTCCTCTTGTTGGTTGTTGTCTCTTCAGGCTGAGCGGCTGTAAGCTCTCAGAGAGAAGCTGTGCAGATCTGTCCTCTGTCCTCAGCTCCCAGTCCTCTAGTCTGAGAGACCTGGACCTGAGTAACAACGACCTGCAGGATTCAGGACTGAAGCAGCTGTCTCCTGGACTGGAGAGTCCTCACTGTCCTCTGGAGACTCTCAGGTCAGACTTCAGCACCGCTGGTCTTTATTCAGTAGTAGGCAAACAGTGGCTCCGGGGCCAAATTTTGGACTTCTAGAAAAAACTGCCTCTCTTAAATGTTCTTTCATAGTTTACATCAAAACTGAAATACAACGTTCATATAAATCACAGCAGCTTCAGCATCGTATCACCTAACACTTCCCTCCATGACAAGAGACACAAAACTGCAGCTGCTGGACCTGATTCTGGACCAGACTGTTTGAACAGCACCTGGACCCAGAATGGAGTCTAATGAAGCTACCAGATGAAAATCACAGAAAAATAATCCGATTTTATGAATCTGTCTAATCTGACACAGTGACCAAACAAACAGGAATATTGTGCAGTCTGAACATCAGCCACCGTGTGATCCATCACATCATCAAACATACAACACGTCAGCTGCTTTTCTTCACCTGTGATTTCTGATCAGCTGTGATCTGATTTAACACAAAGTCTCTTTGTCTTCTTGTTGGTTGTTGTCTCTTCAGGCTGAGTGTCTGTAAGCTCTCAGAGAGAAGCTGTGCAGATCTGTCCTCTGTCCTCAGCTCCCAGTCCTCTAGTCTGAGACACCTGGACCTGAGTAACAACGACCTGCAGGATTCAGGACTGAAGCAGCTGTCTCCTGGACTGAAGAGTCCTCACTGTCCTCTGGAGACTCTCAGGTCAGAGCCAGTTACAGATGATCTGGGATGATTTCAGGTGTTTCTTTAAGGTTCCTGCAGTTAAAACAGCCTCTCTCCTGTCAGCGTCTCTGAATCTGTCGAAGGTTTAACAGGATTTGAATGTTCTCAGTTCAGCTCCAGCTGCTGTGCAGCACACAGATATGAACTCCAGCTGACACAGAGAAGACCATTATATCATGATATCATGGTTTTGGATGTCCTCTTTCTTCCTGAGTGAATCATGATTAACTGTAAGGATTTTAACCTGTGCTGAGAGGAGATTATGCTCTTCATCTCCAGATTTAGTGACTCCTCGCTGGCTGCCGCCTGGATGAAGTTAATGTTTCAGTTTTACTGAACAGATTTAAAGTGTTGTTGTTCTGGACTCAGTGTTAAATGCAGCTCTGTTATTATACTGTGAGCAGAGCTGCTGACTGAGATTTGGGTTCTTTTTATTCGACTTCAGTCGAGACTCATTAATCAAAGATGATCACATTTTAACTCAAATGTTTCTCCTCTTGTTGGTTGTTGTCTCTTCAGGCTGAGCGGCTGTAAGCTCTCAGAGAGAAGCTGTGCAGATCTGTCCTCTGTCCTCAGCTCCCAGTCCTCTAGTCTGAGAGACCTGGACCTGAGTAACAACGACCTGCAGGATTCAGGACTGAAGCAGCTGTCTCCTGGACTGGAGAGTCCTCACTGTCCTCTGGAGACTCTCAGGTCAGACTTCAGCACCGCTGGTCTTTATTCAGTAGTAGGCAAACAGTGGCTCCGGGGCCAAATTTTGGACTTCTAGAAAAAACTGCCTCTCTTAAATGTTCTTTCATAGTTTACATCAAAACTGAAATACAACGTTCATATAAATCACAGCAGCTTCAGCATCGTATCATCTAACACTTCCCTCCATGACAAGAGACACAAAACTGTAGCTGCTGGACCTGATTCTGGACCAGACTGTTTGAACAGCACCTGGACCCAGAATGGAGTCTAATGAAGCTACCAGATGAAAATCACAGAAAAATAATCCGATTTTATGAATCTGTCTAATCTGACACAGTGACCAAACAAACAGGAATATTGTGCAGTCTGAACATCAGCCACCGTGTGATCCATCACATCATCAAACATACAACACGTCAGCTGCTTTTCTTCACCTGTGATTTCTGATCAGCTGTGATCTGATTTAACACAAAGTCTCTTTGTCTTCTTGTTGGTTGTTGTCTCTTCAGGCTGAGTGTCTGTAACCTCTCAGAGAGAAGCTGTGCAGCTCTGTCCTCTGTCCTCAGCTCCCAGTCCTCTAGTCTGAGACACCTGGACCTGAGTAACAACGACCTGCAGGATTCAGGACTGAAGCAGCTGTCTCCTGGACTGAAGAGTCCTCACTGTCCTCTGGAGACTCTCAGGTCAGGATTCATCCACATGTTTAACTGACGGCCTCTTAAATCCTGATGATCCAGAGAGGATTCAAAGAGCTGCCAGTAATGTTGTCAGATGCTTGATGGACAGTAGTGGGTGTTTGGTTGTGAGACGTCAAAAATCAGTCCTAATGTTCCTGTAACTCCACAGCAGGCGACAGTATGGCAGTACTGCAGTCAGCACCCTCAGATCATGTGACCTGTGTGTCGTTTTGTGTGTTTGCAGTCTGTCGGGCTGTCTGGTCTCAGAGGAAGGCTGTGCTGCTCTGGCCTCAGCTCTGAGCTCCAACCCCTCCCATCTGAGAGAGCTGGACCTGAGCTACAACCATCCAGGAGACTCAGGACTGAAGCGCCTGTCTGCTGGACTGGAGGATCCCCGGTGGAGACTGGACACTCTCAGGTATGAAGAGGCCTGCTGCAGCCACAGACACTCAGTCTGTTAGAGGAGGTCCACTGTCAGCCTGGCTCATATGACCCTGACACACCAAGCTGACCTCAAACAGACACAGCTGATCAACAAACGCTTTGTTCCCACATCAGAGCGTCAGCACAGACACAAGCAGTCAGGGAACAGCAGCCAAGGAACAGCAGCCAGGGAACAGCAGCCAGGGAACAGCAGTCAGGGAACAGCAGCCAGGGAACAGCAGCCAGGGAACAGCAGTCAGGGAACAGCAGCCAGGGAACAGCAGCCAGGGAACAGCAGCCAGAGAACAGCAGTCAGGGAACAGCAGCCAGGGAACAGCAGCCAGGGAACAGCAGTCAGGGAACAGCAGCCAGGGAACAGCAGTCAGGGAACAGCAGTCAGGGAACAGCAGCCAGGGAACAGCAGCCAGGGAACAGCAGTCAGGGAACAGCAGTCATGGAACAGCATTAAGGGAACAGCAGCCAGGGAACAGCAGCCAGGACGCGCCAGAACAGGGAGGGACGTGATGACACGTTTCTGGAGCGTTGACTTGTGTCAGCAGTGGAGAATAAGACGGTGGTGAATCCAGACAGTTTGTCCGCTGTCATGGCGGCTTGTCATGCGTCAACAACGCCACGCTGCAGGTTTTAGAGCTCAAATCAAACCATAGTGCACAACGTTCAGACGCTCGTCTTCATAACACACACACACACACACACACACACACACACACACTCAAACACACTCATCCATTCATAAGGTATAATTCATTAAAGCTCATAATAACCAACACGTTGTCACTCTCAGCTGGTCACATGGTGCCGCTCTGTCAGTGACCTTGAAGTGACCAGTGAAAGTTCATCTTTGACATTTCTGAGACTGAAAACAAAAATCCAGCCCCCCCCCCCCATCATTTATTATGTGGACAATAACTCAATGTCTGTGGTTTTTCATGCAAAACTGACATCATATAATCTAACTGGCATTTAAAGGGTTAAAATCCCCAAAATGTTGAAATATTTGGTAGTTTTGATCAGGACTGAAGCTGATTTAAAGGTTTAACCCATCATTTGTACACAGTGTATTATAGAGCCATCAGAAACATGTGTTATGGAGAACATAAACCTCCTTAAAAAACCTCATGCCATATGCAGCAACACAGCCAGAATGATGGACAAAACTAAAGTGAGAAATGAGACATTTGGACACAAACGTCCACAATGAGACCTGAGGGTTAGAGGGAGTTTTCGGTTTGTCCCCTGGCTGATCAGTGGGACTCAGCACAGAGAGGACTGTACTAATATTACTGTCATATTTTCAGCTCTAAAGGACAGAAAATAGAAAGCAGTGTTGACTGTTGCTAGGAGACATGATGTGAAAGTTAGTCCGTCCAACCGTGGACCCCGACCTCCTCCGTCAGAGGCTCGTCCTCCTTTACTTCTGACAGACAACGGTCATTATTACACAAACACAGGAGGGCGCTCATCAGCACCAAAACAGCTGCTTTGAAAGCTCCAACAATCAATACTTGTGTATCGACGAGCGATCGGCTGACTGTGTGTGATGGTGAAGTGTTGAAACTCCACCTGCTCAGGTACGCTGAACTCAAAGATCATCAGCTGATGAATAACAGGTGATGAACACGTAGAGAAACACACAGCTGTGTGTGTGAGAGTGAGGTCATGTCCATGTTTCCATGGTGACAGAGGAAGTGCTGCTCTGACCCCCCTCCTCCTTTCAGGGCGGAGCCTGCTGGAGTCCGATGGTTGAGACCAGGTCTGAGGAAGTGTGAGTGTGTGTTTTTTTATTGATCCCAGCTTTATTTAACGAAATATGAAGAAAACATGTCAGACAGACAAGAACACAAACATACATGAGAGCACGAAACACTGACTGACTGACTATTGTACACACAACATAAGAAATAATCACAAATAATCACAATATCAAGATAGAAACCAGATAAATGGACACAGATATCAATAATAGATATATAAAAATACTTCTTCATATCATGTCAGGAGTTTCACGAAATAAGTTTTTGTAAAAATCTGAAAAAAATTCTTGTTTTAGTCATTTATGAGTGAGAGAGAAGAAAATAAAATCATAAGTTATGTTACAGTTAAAAACATGACAACTTAAATTAGAGCAAAAATTCATGGTGATAAAACAGTGAAAAACTCAAAGGATCAAAGTTTGATCAGCCTGCCCACAGAAAGAACAAAAGTTTTCAGCATCTGCAGACTTTATTTTTTCACAGTTTTATTTTGAAAAATGTGAGCAGCACGTGTATGATGTCATTTCCTGTCCAGTCTGCTAACAGCATTGAAAATGAGTGGAGATGTAATCTGTGAGATGTTTCCCTCATCACAACAGAAGAGTATAATTGTGTTGTTAAAGCCGTTCCTTCTGCTTTAATGCATCTTATCTGAGGACGTGTGAGCGTGTTTTTAACTCTTCACGCTGTGACATCACTTATTCACAGCTCTGATGTCATCATCACAGCCATGATCCATTAATAACTGATAACTAATCAATAACTTTGTGTCTTCTTCTCTCCGTCAGATTCCTGTCAGCTCACAGTCGACACAAACACAGTGAACAACGAGCTCAAACTGTCCGAAAACAACAGAGAGGTGACACGTGTGTCAGAGGATCAGTCATATCCTGATCATCCAGACAGATTTGACTTCTGGCCTCAGCTGCTGTGTAGAACTGGTCTGACTGGTCGCTGTTACTGGGAGGTCGAGTGGAGAGGAAGAGTTGATATATCAGTGAGTTACAGACGAATCAGCAGGAGAGGAGACAGTGGAGACTGTTTGTTTGGACTGAACGATCAGTCCTGGAGTCTGATCTGCTCTGATGGTGGATACACTGTCTGTCACATTAAGAGAAAAACACCCATCACCACCTCCTCCTCCTCCTCCTCCTCCTCCTCTGTCTCTGGTAGAGTAGCAGTGTATGTGGACTGTCCTGCTGGCTCTCTGTCCTTCTTCAGAGTCTCCTCTGACTCTCTGATCCACCTCCACACCTTCAGCACCACATTCACTGAACCTCTTTATCCTGGCTTTGGGTTCTGGTCTCCTGGTTCTTCAGTGTCTCTGTGTCCTCTGGAGGACAGACAGTCTCCTGTCAGTGATCACAGAGTTCAGTGTGTTGAGGATCACAGCTGATGGGAGGTCCCAGACTGTGTAGGATGTGAGTTTTACCTGAGGGAGGCGCTAGAGGACAGATGATGGACTCATGAAGGTCCTGAAGAAGCATCAGTGTGTAAACTCTCGTATAGACTTTGATCCTCTTCAGAAGAAAAACCCTAAAACCATCAGAGTTAGCCAGCCTCTCCAGCACTCAGCCATTTTTGGGTATTTTCCTGAAGTAGCTTCTTATTGGCCTTCAACATCATTTGTGCTGTTTGAAATTCCTCCATAAGTGTAAATATGAATAGTTTAGTAAGAATAATGAGTCAGTGTGATCTAGATCTCCCACAGTGTGAATGACTGCTTTCTGTTTTGGACAACAGAAAGTGAATGTCATCAACTTTTGTAGTTGTTGCCCCAATTCAAATCTGTATTTTGTTGTTTTCATGTTTAATGTGAGATTTCCTGCTAACTCTATCATCTACTGTCCCCCCAACAAATGTCTTCATCGGCTCTTTGAATTTCAGCCCCATCTGTTCTCTCAGCAGGAATATTTTCATTGTTTCTGTAAATGTGGCTTCCAAATAAAGATTATCGGTCTCAATAAGTACTAAATATGGATATCTACATTTCCTCTACCACAGTTATCAGATACTTGGACTTTACTGCAGGATTTCCACGTTGTGCTACTTGATGGTCGTCCTCGGCGACATCTCAGAGGTTCCTGCTGGACTTCTGACTGCATTTATCTGACAGCTTCACACACTTCACAGATGGAAGTCTGTGCACGCACACACAGCTGTTTCACCTGGCTCAGTACACCTGGAGCTCTGTGGGGAATTATGGGATGTCACCAGTGAGCTCATAGGTGGGTGATTAGCCCCGCCCCCAGCAGGTGTGAGCAGATCAGCAAAGTGGAGAGATGAACGAAGCCTCTGTCAGGTCGGTCTGCGGCTGCGGTCCAATACCTGTTTTTGTTCAGGAAGGTTCCTCACTGAGTGAGATGACCCCGAAGCATCTGAGCGGCTGACCATGCTGCTGAGTTATCAGTGGATTATTGGTGCTTTGAATCAATATTTCAGTCTTTGTCGGAAATAATGGGTCCACAAGGACGCTGGCAGGGAAGCTGCTCCACCCGGTGTTGGCAACTTGGCCACTTAATTTGTCAAAAGCGACCAGCGACAAATCTAGCGACTTTTTTCTAGTAATCTTGGGAATGATTGTGGGGACAAAGTAAATCTAGCGACTTGTATTGACAAAGCTTCAGCCAAAAGCTTCTAACACATCCCGCTCCACGGTTTATATTACAACTGAGCTCACGAGAGCCGAGTACAGCGAGGGCGGCTGCCGTCTCCTCCTCTCCACTCACACAGCACCCATGCAGCCAGTCTGACCAGCAGCCCCGCAGTCCCGACCTGCAGCGGACTTGAACCGCTCTGAGAGCTGCCGGCCCTGCAGACGAATCACATGTGTGCAGCTTACTACCGGTCACAGATGATGATTTTGTATGGTTACAGCAGAGACGTTGCGTTTTTGTTTAAATATTCACTCTGTTTTAGATTCACACTCCAAAATCCCTCACACAGTCCTCTCTGTCTCTGTCAGTCTCACTCACACACTCAGTTTCTTGTCCCTCTCCTCCTCTTGCCAAATATAAGCTACAAGACCACGTTTTGGTTTTTCTCTGCATTCATTAAGTCACTAAAAAAATAAAGCTTTTCTACATTTTCTGTTAGTTTTGCCTCGCTCAGAATTTCATATAATGCAAATTATGGACGTCATCTAGCGCCTTTTGGGAGAGCCAATAGCGACTTCCCTTACAGAGGAGTTGGCAACACTGGCTCAACCAAGCCCCCAGGAAGTGCGCCACCCTCTGAAGCAAAATTTACATAGTGGCCGAAAGTGGAACTACAGCGTCACGTGATGCACACTGGCCCAGGAAGACTTTTCCCCGTTTGTTAACATCGGGAAAGAGACCTCCTTAAATCACTGGATCATTTTTTTTTTAGACATGTTGACTTTTCAGAACGCATTTTTATAGCCATTATTAAAAACAATAAGTCCTAAAGACGTAAAATGCGCTATTTTCCGAATCAACATTTGGAATTCGGTGTTTCTCCAGACATAACATGAACGCGCATCGGACCCCCGGGACTCTACCGCGTGGACGCGCCTGTAACTCTAAGAGTTTCTGGCAGCACAGGCCTCGTACCGGCCGTAGTGACGGATATTTTTGCTGCAATTCATCATTTTTTTAATCACAGTTCATCGTTTTTACCATTTTACATCACATCCATACGCTGCTGGCTGTAAAGCTGTGATATGGAGGTCTCACCGTGTCTGTTAGAGACCGTATATACGGTCTACGGTCTGTGTTCAAACTACCGGTTATCAGTGAGCAGCGGAGCTCTAGAGACAGATACTGAAAGGTACTGAACGTAGTATTTTTAAAAGTTGAGCTGTGTATTAATACACGGGGCAAAATTACAAGCAGCACCTTTTATTACCTTTTTATGGGCACAACACGTTCAGATTCTGTTAATTTGATTTCTCTGGTCGTGATTACGATATGATCCCTGATGAGTTGTATGTATATTTGTGTGTGTGTGTATAGAGAAAGATAAATATACCTTTATCTGATAATCACGTAAATATTAAAACCGACAGCGCTGTCGTTATAGCGGCGATTAGCTGCTGTTGCTAATAAGCTAAGCTACTACGAGAGGAATGCTCGTGCACCGGCGCTGTTTGCGGGTCATCTGTGTGAGCGCGCCTGTGAGTCGGAGTCAGTGCTCGGGTACACTCGGGTACACTCGGCCGCGTTCGGCTGTCGTTAATCACTTCTACGTATTTTACACTTTTCTAAACCCGGAAAAAGAGTTTTCTCTGCTTCACGCGCCACTGAGCCGGCTCCACCTGCAGCTAGCGTTAGCTCCATGCTAACCGCTGAGAGGTCGTAGTCCTCTCTTTTGTCAGCGTATCCGCCGTCCGCTCGGTTACCTGCCTCCATATTTCTCGTACAGTCTCTGTAATATCTGACAGGAAAGGGTCGGTGCTCACATTTGGGTCCAACATCTTAACATGCCGCCTAGCTGCGCCATTAGCATTACCTCCGAGTGCCGTCATTTTCTCGTTTTAATCCGCCCGCGGCGACTCTTCTTTTCGGCTCTCTGTCAGCGTCGATCCCGGACGAGACCCCGATGTTACCTTTTTCTCTGTGGCCCCGCCTCTTCAGCCCCGAACCGTAGTTCAGGGCGAACCGGGTCTGAATGTCTGCTCGGCTCGTTGCGGTCGGTAACGCTTTAACTAAGTCCAGACCGACTTTTGTGGAGAGAAAAGGAAGAAGTCGCTGTGGTGATACAGGACCTTTATTTCCTTCATCAGCACACAGAAACGGGCACACTGGCAGCTCAAACTCATATATGTAGTCTCTCTCTTTTCCCGCCGTGACAACAACAACGCCCCCAACACCCCCTCCGCGTCAGTCGTCGCGCACACACCCATCACCCCGCGGCCACCGTACTTCAGAGGGAGAGGCAGGGCCGGTAACGATCGGATCCAGGTTCTTGATCCGAGCTGTTGCTCCTCATTGTGGATCAGCCTGCTGCTTCTTGCTGGCTCATGTTGGAGTAGCAGGATGTTCATGAAGCACATGATGTGTGTGTGTGTGCTGCTGTAGACGGCGGCTGAGTTCATCGCTCTTTTCTCATATTTCAAAAGGATTATTGGCTTTTTCTTTTTTTTTTTTGCCGGTGTGATGTAAACGTTGATACGCAGCTTGAAGCAATGCAGCAGACAAATAATATACACTATAGGATCACAGCACGCTGTAGTAACTTGATGTATTTTGTGTTGTGAGAGTCCTGCATCCAGGAGAGCCACAGTCCACCTGACCGCCTGCTGTGTGCTCACGTGACTGTGTTTTGGAGCTGCATGTCATCACATGAAGCTGTGAGCCGTCACAGAGACACCATTGCTAATTATATATTACTATGATATATCACATAATATTATTATTTATATATAATTTAACCCTTGGGGCCCTTACTTTTCAGTCTTCGTTTTTTGATAATTCTGTCTGTGTTCATGCTTATGGCAGAACTGTAGTCCAGATTCTGGATGTTAAAAAAACTGTTGAAAATAATTCAGTTGGTTGACCAGTTTTTTGGGGGTTTTTTTGTTGTTGTTCTCATGTCAGCTGTGCTCTTCCTCTCTGCTCCTGGAGGTGCAGAGCAGCAGTTAGCCCCGCCCCCTCTCTCTGCAAGTTGCTTTCACCTTTGAGTCTTCATGTCGCAGTTTGTCGTCTCCGTCTGAAGCTTTGACTCTTTTCTCCGCGACACTAACGGAGGAGCAGAGAGGAGCATAGAGGAGCAGGTAAGGAGCGGACTGTCACTCCGCACTTTTTGACTCTCTTGAAACTCCCAAATTAAAGACGGGGGCTGCGCACGCGCACAGTAAAGCGTTTTAAAAGTGAGCGAGGTGCACGCGCATGTCAGTGTGAATCCTAGACAGTTTATAAAGAAATAAATCACACATAAATATATCGATATAATCATAGAAACATAAATCTTCATATACAGTATATATACAGTAATATACAGGGCGCGCGCACTCAGGTGTTTCCTGCTCGGTGCGTCGGGAGCGCGCTTGAGTCGGGGGTTAAAGAGTATCAGAGCTCTCTGTGACTGAGCTGCTGCACAAACCTGCAGCTTCAGGCAGAGAAACAGGAGCCATGAAGGAGGCCATCAGCTGTCTCTGTTAACCCTTTCTGCTTCACTCTCCGAGCGCGTTCACGCAGAAAACTACAATGATTGATCACGTGCCGCCTACTTCCGCTTTGGAAGGTATTTCAGCACAAAGTGACGCTTCAATAAAGGAGACAACTGAAGTCTGTTTTTACTGTGATGTTATATCACAGCTGATCGATAATATCACAGACTGATCGATCAGCTGTAACATTGATCACAGATGTCATCCATAAAGTTGATTTGATTGGTCCACAAACTACAGTGATTGATCGTTTCCTTCATCACTGACAGTCAGACCTAAATATAGTTCATGATGATAAAGTTTAAATCTGCTTATAAAGTTTAAAGTTTCAGAGCTGCAGAACGAGCAGCTGACACTTTTAATATTTTAATATTCTGATATCAAAGTAGTACATTTAGGAGAAAAAATGAATATTTTAACTTTAAAAAACTAAAACTTTGTCACAGTGTAACATGTAACATTTGATTTAATCTAATCCTTAAAATTCAAGATTGTTTGTGTGAAAATTTACCACTTTAATCTTAATTTTTGGTGGTTTGTTGTTCATTCGTGGAGATGATCCATATTTTGTTCTCATAAATTTAGATTTTTACAATCAGAGCACATTTTATTTTTTCTTATAAATTCACCACCTTATTCTCAGAGAATAATTAATTTTTTTCTCCTTCATTTACCAATTTTATTTCAGAGAATATTCAGGATTTTTCTTGTACATTTACTACTTAAATGTCAGAGAAAATTAATGATTTTTTGTATATTTACTTCTCTGTTTTCTTTTCCTAGTAGATTTTTCTTTTTACTGTCAGAAAATATTCAGTTTTTATACATTTACTAACCTTTCTCTGATCGAGACTCAACAGCACAAAGTTTCTCTGACAGCAGACACTTAAAATGATGGACATGTCTGTCTTTGTCTCTGTCTCTGTGTGTCTCCGTCAGGACGCTGCAGGTGATCTCCAGCATGAAAAGGTATCTCACTCAACACTTGACGTCTCATTTGATTCAGTTTCACCTTCAACATGTTGATGAACTCTGTTTCCTGTTTCTCTGCTCTCTCACCTCCACACTCACTCACAACAAACCTCCACATCACTGATGCTCAACCTGCGGCCCGCGGGACAAATCTGGGACTCACACTGGGAACTGTTTTTGTCCTTTTAGTGTCCAGAAGGTGCCAGAGAGCATAAAACAGCATCAACATAGAGCTTGTTGATCAAAACAAGTCCCAGAAACGTCCTTAAATCTGAGAAATGTTCTTATGTCCAAATGTCCTAAAACCCTGGAAATGTCCTCAAGTGTTTGAAATCTCCTAAAATCCAAGAAATGTCCTCAAATCTGATACATTTTCTCAAATATAGGAATTGTCCTAAATTATGAGAAATGTCCTCAAGATGTCCTTAAATCTGAGAAACATCCTAAAATCCTAAACGTCCTACTGAGAAATATCATCAAATCCTAATAACAATTTCAAATTGTTTTAATGTCTTAAAATCCTCTGAATATCCCAAAATCCCCAAAATGTCCCAAAATACAAGAAACGTTTTAAAATCTGAGAAATCTGCCGAAATCCTGAAAACATCCTTAAATGTGGGAAATGTTCTGAAGTCAAAATGTCTTAAAATCCTAGAAATGTCCTAAAATATGAGAAATGTCCTCAAATCCTAGAGATGTCCTCAAATGTTAGAAAGGTCCTCAAATCTTACAAACGTCCTAAAATCCTGAACGTCCTTCTGAGAAATATCACATTGTGAAAATCCAAAATTTGAATTTCCGGTTGGGAAGTCGTCCGTCTTCGGTGTTGATGGACGTTTCAGACGTAATGTGGAGACAGCGTGAGCTGAAATCGCAGCTCTGCATGAAGACGTCGAGTGTTGACTTTTCCTCGTGACACATAATTCCATCTTGTTTCCACATAATCTTCAGCTGTTCGGCGCTCACACACATTTTCTTCACTACGTTCAGTGAAACTTTGCTGTGTTGGTCCTTTTCCTGTTGATAGCTGAGAGTTTCTCAGCAGCTCCTGAGGCTGAAGATTAAAAACTGAATTTCTCTCCCTGCTGGTCTTCCTCTCTGTGGACCAGGACCCCTCAGAGCCCAGACACCCGTCAACCTGGACCCGGACCGGGACCTGACACCAGCCGTGTGACCCCCAAAACCGAGCGGTCACACGATCGAGGCATGGATCTGAAAGGACGAGACGTCTCTGCTGCACAGTAAGCTGAAATGAAATGTCGAATGAGTACAGAGAACATTACAGCCCGCTCTCACTGAAAACACAACCACACAGGTGGACTGTGCCAGCAGCTTATTACAGCTGACATTAATGTAAGGCGGCGCCCTCCAGTGGCTGTAGGAGTCACAGCAGGAGCAGAAGAGGAAGTGAGCGAGCAGAACACGTGACAAAGCACACGTAAAGTTGTTCAAATATCAGAGAAACACATTCAGGGTGGTGGGCGGCTCATACAAACACGGGACTTTTACCCAGGAGACTGCTGTTTGTGTCCTAAAGTCAACGCTGACTTATTTTACTAACAACGTATCCTAGCATGTGAGTATGTGAAGTACGATACGCTAGAGACACATGTCACGTATGTCACGTCACATGTGTCACGATATATTAGTGAAAAAGTACTTATTTAATGCCAAACTATGATGTTTCTTTTAAACCTTACCATGAAGTTTTGTTGCCCAAACCAAAGCGGTACTTTTGGAGTGAAACTGTTTCATGACGTCAAGGACGTGTTTAAAACCTCGACTGTTAGCATAGTAAACATTTTGGGGTCGGTCATATACGGCATTTTTGAAGTGGAAATCGATCTTTGCTGGATTTAGGTACAAGAGTTTTGGAACAAGATCATCAGGTCAAAGACATGAAATAAATGAAAATGCGTCCCTGTCCACAGAGGACATCAGGGTCCTTTAACGGCAATAAAACAACTTTTACTTTCACATGAAATCAGTGAAACCAGAGGTAGAAATACTTTGTGATCAATAAATTTCACTGTTTCTCTCAGTTTTCAGCAGCAGAGAGAAAAGTCTCCTGTACCCAGCTGTGTGTCCATGAAGAGTGATCGGTCTCTGGATCATCTGATTACCTTCAAAGATGGACGCCGTCCTGATGACCCAGAGTAAGACCTTCAAACTTATGAAACAGATGGGCGTGATGTTACACAGATCCTGAATCAGTCGTCCATCCTTGTCAGTGTTGTTTACATCTGATCTTCAATCATGACTGAACACAATGTTTTTAACTCCGTGTTGTCGGCTTGTTTGAGAATCATAAACCTTCTACAGTCGGTGGTTCAATGTGAGCTGATTGTTGATGGTTCCTCCACAGGGTGGACCAGCAGAGCTCAGAGGTTCCCAGTGGTCAGTCTGCCCAGCAGCATCAGACACACCTGGACTCCATATTTACGGTCTGTTCATGTCCAACAACAAGGTCTCCACCTGTTGTGTTGACAGTCGTCTCCGTGCTGCACTTTGTAGACCAGTGGACTGTCAGTGTGTCCAACATGGATCTGATGTCTGATTGTGTCCTTCATCTAATAATCTGTTCCAGGAGCTGGAGGACAACATCGTCACTTTTGTGAAGAACGAGCTGAAGAAGATCCAGAAGGTCCTGAGGTCAGATTACCCAGAATGCTCTGAGAGTCAGAGGGAGGACGAGGAGCAGAGGAGGAGCAGAGAGGCGTTTCTGAAGATCACCCTGAACTTCCTGAGGAGGATGAAGCAGGAGGAGCTGGCTGACTGTCTGCAGAGACGTAAGAGGATTTCTATACAGATTTAACATGATGGATCAATGGGACGTTTACTGACGTCTCAAGAGACGGACCAAAATATATTCATATACTCAGTCTGTGAGGACATGACCTGTTGAAATGTCCTCTTTGACTTATTGATCTTCTTTGTTGTGTTCATTCAGAATTTGTTGCTCCAGTTTGTCAGCGTGAACTAAAATGTAACCTGAAGAAGAAGTTCCAGTGTGTGTTTGAGGGGATCGCTAAAGCAGGAAACCCGACCCTCCTGAATCAGATCTACACAGAGCTCTACATCACAGAGGGAGGGACTGCAGAGGTCAATGATCAACATGAGGTCAGACAGATTGAAACAGCATCCAGGAAACCAGTCAGACCAGAAACAACCATCAGACAAGAGGACGTCTTTAAAGGCTCACCTGGACGAGACAAACAGATCAGAACAGTGATGACAAAGGGAGTGGCTGGCATCGGGAAAACGGTGCTAACACAGAAGTTCACTCTGGACTGGGCTGAAGACAAAGTCAACCGGGACATCCAGTTCACATTTCCATTCACGTTCAGAGAGCTGAATGTGCTGAAAGAGAAAAAGTACAGCTTGGTGAAGCTTGTTCATCACTTCTTTACTGAAACCAAAGAAGCAGGAATCTGCAGGTTTGAAGACTTCCAGGTCGTCTTCATCTTTGACGGTCTGGATGAGTGTCAACTTCCTCTGGACTTCCACAACAACGAGATCCTGACTGACGTCACAGAGTCCACCTCAGTGGATGTGCTGCTGACAAACCTCATCAGGGGGAAACTGCTTCCCTCCGCTCGCCTCTGGATAACCACACGACCTGCAGCAGCCAATCAGATCCCTCCTGAGTGCGTTGACATGGTGACAGAGGTCAGAGGGTTCACCGACCCGCAGAAGGAGGAGTACTTCAGGAGGAGGTTCAGAGATGAGGAGCAGGCCGGCAGGATCATCTCCCACATCAAGACTTCCCGAAGCCTCCACATCATGTGCCACATCCCAGTCTTCTGCTGGATCACTGCTACAGTCCTGGAGGACGTGTTGAAGACCAGAGAGGGAGGACAGCTGCCCAAGACCCTGACTGAGATGTACATCCACTTCCTGGTGGTTCAGACCAAACTGAAGAACATCAAGTATGACGGAGGAGCTGAGACAGATCCACACTGGAGTCCAGAGAGCAGGAAGATGATGGAGTCTCTGGGAAAACTGGCTTTTGAGCAGCTGCAGAAAGGAAACCTGATCTTCTACGAGTCCGACCTGACAGAGTGTGGCATCGATATCAGAGCAGCCTCAGTGTACTCAGGAGTGTTCACACAGGTCTTTAAAGAGGAGAGAGGACTGTACCAGGACAAGGTCTTCTGCTTCGTCCATCTGAGTGTTCAGGAGTTTCTGGCTGCTCTTCATGTCCATCTGACCTTCATCAACTCTGGAGTCAATCTGATGGAAGAACAACAAACTACATCCTGGTCTGAAGTATTCAGAGACAGACCTAAACCAACACGTCTCTACCGGAGTGCTGTGGACAAGGCCTTACAGAGTCCAAATGGACACCTGGACTTGTTCCTGCGCTTCCTCTTGGGTTTGTCACTGCAGACCAATCACAAACACCTACGAGGTCTGCTGACACAGACAGGAAGTAGCTCACAGTCCAATCAGAAAACAGTCGAGTACATAAAGAAGAAGATTAACGAGGATCTCTCTGCAGAGCGAAGCATCAACCTGTTCCACTGTCTGAATGAACTGAATGATCGTTCTCTGGTGGAGGAGATCCAACAGTCCCTGAGATCAGGACGTCTGTCCACAGGTAAACTGTCTCCTGCTCAGTGGTCAGCTCTGGTCTTCATCTTACTGTCATCAGAAGAAGATCTGGACGTGTTTGACCTGAAGAAATACTCTGCTTCAGAGGAGGCTCTTCTGAGGCTGCTGCCAGTGGTCAAAGCCTCCAACAAAGCTCTGTGAGTACAGAGAGACTTTAATTCATTCAAACAGCTGTTCATACATGACTGTCTCTGAGAGGACAGACACATTAATGACTTTCTTCAATGTCTCTTCAGGCTGAGCGGCTGTAAGCTCTCAGAGAGAAGCTGTGCAGCTCTGTCCTCTGTCCTCAGCTCCCAGTCCTCTAGTCTGAGACACCTGGACCTGAGTAACAACGACCTGCAGGATTCAGGACTGAAGCAGCTGTCTCCTGGACTGAAGAGTCCTCACTGTCCTCTGGAGACTCTCAGGTCAGACCCAGTTACAGATAATCTGGGATGATTTCAGGTGTTTCTTTAAGGTTCCTGCAGTTAAAACAGCCTCTCTCGTGTCAGCGTCTCTGAATCTGTCGAAGGTTTAACAGGATTTGAATGTTCTCAGTTCAGCTCCAGCTGCTGTGCAGCACACAGATATGAACTCCAGCTGACACAGAGAAGACCATTATATCATGATATCATGGTTTTGGATGTCCTCTGTCTTCCTGAGTGAATCATGATTAACTGTAAGGATTTTAACCTGTGCTGAGAGGAGATTATGCTCTTCATCTCCAGATTTAGTGACTCCTCGCTGGCTGCCGTCTGGATGAAGTTAATGTTTCAGTTTTACTGAACAGATTTAAAGTGTTGTTGTTCTGGACTCAGTGTTAAATGCAGCTCTGTTATTATACTGTGAGCAGAGCTGCTGACTGAGATTTGGGTTCTTTTTATTCGACTTCAGTCGAGACTCATTAATCAAAGATGATCACATTTTAACTCAAATGTTTCTCCTCTTGTTGGTTGTTGTCTCTTCAGGCTGAGCGGCTGTAAGCTCTCAGAGAGAAGCTGTGCAGATCTGTCCTCAGTCCTCAGCTCCCAGTCCTCTAGTCTGAGACACCTGGACCTGAGTAACAACGACCTGCAGGATTCAGGACTGAAGCAGCTGTCTCCTGGACTGAAGAGTCCTCACTGTCGTCTGGAGACTCTCAGGTCAGGATTCATCCACATGTTTAACTGACGGCCTCTTAAATCCTGATGATCCAGAGAGGACTCAAAGAGCTGCCTGTAATGTTGTCAGATGCTTGATGGACAGTAGTGGGTGTTTGGTTGTGAGACGTCAAAAATCAGTCCTAATGTTCCTGTAACTCCACAGCAGGCGACAGTATGGCAGTACTGCAGTCAGCACCCTCAGATCATGTGACCTGTGTGTCGTTTTGTGTGTTTGCAGTCTGTCGGGCTGTCTGGTCTCAGAGGAAGGCTGTGCTGCTCTGGCCTCAGCTCTGAGCTCCAACCCCTCCCATCTGAGAGAGCTGGACCTGAGCTACAACCATCCAGGAGACTCAGGACTGAAGCGTCTGTCTGCTGGACTGGAGGATCCCCGGTGGAGACTGGACACTCTCAGGTATGAAGAGGCCTGCTGCAGCCACAGACACTCAGTCTGTTAGAGGAGGTCCACTGTCAGCCTGGCTCATGTGACCCTGACACACCAAGCTGACCTCAAACAGACACAGCTGATCAACAAACGCTTTGTTCCCACATCAGAGCCTCAGCACAGACACAAGCAGTCAGGGAACAGCAGTCAGGGAACAGCAGCCAGGGAACAGCAGTCAGGGAACAGCAGCCAGGGAACAGCAGCCAGGGAACAGCAGTCAGGGAACAGCAGCCAGGGAACAGCAGCCAGGGAACAGCAGCCAGGGAACAGCAGCCAGGGAACAGCAGTCAGGGAACAGCAGCCAGGACGCGCCAGAACAGGGAGGGACGTGATGACACGTTTCTGGAGCGTTGACTTGTGTCAGCAGTGGAGAATAAGACGGTGGCGAATCCAGACAGTTTGTCCGCTGTCATGGCGGCTTGACATGCGTCAACGTCACGCTGCAGGTTTTAGAGCTCAAATCAAACCATAGTGCACAACGTTCAGACGCTCGTCTTCATAACACACACACACACACTCAAACACACTCATCCATTCATAAGGTATAATTCATTAAAGCTCATAATAACCAACACGTTGTCGCTCTCAGCTGGTCACATGGTGCCGCTCTGTCAGTGACCTTCCACGTCCACTTATGATGTTTTAGTTCATCTTTGACATTTCTGAGACTGGAAACAAAAATCCAGCCCCCCCCCCCCATCATTTATTATGTGGACAATAACTCAATGTCTGTGGTTTTTTTTATGTAAAACTGTGACATGATATAATCTAACTGGCATTTAAAGGGTTAAAATCCCCCAAATGTTGAAATATTTGGTAGTTTTGATCAGGACTGAAGCTGATTTAAAGGTTTAACCCATCATTTGTACACAGTACTCATGTACTCATGCCATATGCAGCAACACAGCCAGAATGATGGACAAAACTAAAGTGAGAAATGAGACATTTGGACACAAACGTCCACAATGAGACCTGAGGGTTAGAGGGAGTTTTGGGTTTGTCCCCTGGCTGATAAGTGGGACTCAGCACAGAGAGGACTGTACTAATATTACTGTCATATTTTCAGCTCTAAAGGACAGAAAATAGAAAGCAGTGTTGACTGTTGCTCGGAGACGTGATGTGAAAGTTTGTCCGTCCAACCGTGGACCCCGACCTCCTCCGTCAGAGGCTCGTCCTCCTTTACTTCTGACAGACAACGGTCATTATTACACAAACACAAGAGGGCGCTCATCAGCACCAAAACAGCTGCTTTGAAAGCTCCAACAATCAATACTTGTGTATCGACGAGCGATCGGCTGACTGTGTGTGATGGTGAAGTGTTGAAACTCCACCTGCTCAGGTACGCTGAACTCAAAGATCATCAGCTGATGAATAACAGGTGATGAACACGTAGAGAAACACACAGCTGTGTGTGTGAGAGTGAGGTCATGTCCATGTTTCCATGGTGACAGAGGAAGTGCTGCTCTGACCCCCCTCCTCCTTTCAGGGCGGAGCCTGCTGGAGTCCGATGGTTGAGACCAGGTCTGAGGAAGTGTGAGTGTGTGTTTTTTTATTGATCGCAGCTTTATTTAACGAAATATGAAGAAAACATGTCAGACAAACAAGAACACAAACATACATGAGAGCACGAAACACTGACTGACTGACTATTGTACACACAACATAAGAAATAATCACAAATAATCACAATATCAAGATAGAAACCAGATAAATGGACACAGATATCAATAATAAATATGTAAAAATACTTCTTCATATCATGTCAGGAGTTTCACTAAATAACTTTTTGTAAAAATCTAAAAAACGTTTTGCTTGTTTTAGTCATTTATGAGTGAGAGAGAAGAAAATGTTGAATTAAAATTAATCAAGAAAATATTTAAAGAGGAGCGTGAACCTAAGCATGTTTGTTTGTGGATGAAGAACTTCCCCATTTAACAAAATAAAACATAATTCAAATATTTGTTTCTTGTATCATCATAATAGCCAATTATATCTTTGAGGGTAAAATCATAAGTGATGTTACAGTTATTAAAAACGACAACTTAATTTAGAGCAAAATATTTTTTCGTGATTTTGGGCTTTTTTTCAGCTTTATTTAACAAATCAAATAAATAAGTCAGACAAACAAAAACACAAAGAGAGCACAAAAACAACACTTTAAACAGAAGATAATAAACATTAATAAACATAATATCAATATATAAACCAATAAAATATTTTAAATGTCATCTAAAAATAAAGTACACAGACAGTAATAAAGATAATACATACAGTATTCACATTACATCAGGGGTTTTATCAAATACATTTTTATAATAATCTAAAAATTTATTGCTTTTTTGTTATTTATGAGTGAGAGAGAAGAAAGTATTGAACAAAATTAAATCAAGAAAATATAAAGAGGAGCATGAACCTATAAATATTTTGTGAATAAAAAAAATCCTCATTAAAATTAAAGAAATTAACAACATAATTCAGATATTTGTTTCTTGTATCATCATAATAGCCAATTATATCTCTGAGAGTAAAATCATAAGTGATGTTAGTTATTAAAAACACGACAACTTAAATTAGAGCAAAAATTCATGTTGATATTACAGTGAAAAACTCAAAGGATCAAAGTTTGATCATCCTGCCCACAGAAAGAACAAGAGTTTTCAGCATCTGCAGACTTTATTTCTTCACAGTTTTATTTTGAAAAGTGTGAGCAGCACGTGTATGATGTCATTTCCTGTCCAGTCTGCTAACAGCATTGAAAATGAGTGGAGATGTAATCTGTGAGATGTTTCCCTCATCTCAACAGAAGAGTATAATTGTGTTGTTAAAGCCGTTCCTTCTGCTTTAATGCATCTTATCTGAGGACGTGTGAGCGTGTTTTTAACTCTTCACGCTGTGACATCACTCATTCACAGCTCTGATGTCATCATCACAGCCATGATCCATTAATAACTGATAACTAATCAATAACTTTGTGTCTTCTTCTCTCCGTCAGATTCCTGTCAGCTCACAGTCGACACAAACACAGTGAACAACGAGCTCAAACTGTCCGAAAACAACAGAGAGGTGACACATGTGAGAGAGGATCAGTCATATCCTGATCATCCAGACAGATTTGACTTCTGGCCTCAGCTGCTGTGTAGAACTGGTCTGACTGGTCGCTGTTACTGGGAGGTCGAGTGGAGAGGAAGCGTTGATATATCAGTGAGTTACAGACGAATCAGCAGGAGAGGAGACAGTGAAGACTGTTGGTTTGGACTAAACGATCAGTCCTGGAGTCTGAACTGCTCTGATGATGATGGTTACTGTGTCTATCACAATAACAGCCAAACACCCATCACCTTCTCCTCCTCCTCCTCTTCCTCCTCCTCTGTCTCTGGTAGAGTAGCAGTGTATGTGGACTGTCCTGCTGGCTCTCTGTCCTTCTTCAGAGTCTCCTCTGACTCTCTGATCCACCTCCACACCTTCAGCACCACATTCACTGAACCTCTTTATCCTGGCTTTGGGCTCTGGTCCTGGTCTCCTGGTTCCTCAGTGTCTCTGTGTCCTCTGGAGGACAGACAGTCTCCTCCTGTCAGTGATCACAGAGTTCAGTGTGTTGAGGATCACAGCTGATGGGAGGTCCCAGACTGTGTAGGATGTGAGTTTGACCTGAGGGAGGCGCTAGAGGACAGATGATGGACTCATGAAGGTCCTGAAGAAGCATCAGTGTAAACTCTCGTATAGACTTTGATCCTCTTCAGAAGAAAAACCCTAAAACCATCAGAGTTAGCCAGCCTCTCCAGCACTCAGCCATTTTTGGGTATTTTCCTGAAGTAGCTTCTTATTGGCCTTCAACATCATTTGTGCTGTTTGAAATTCCTCCATAAGTGTAAATATGAATAGTTTAGTAAGAATAATGAGTCAGTGTGATCTAGATGACTGAGTGAGATGACCCCGAAGTATCTGAGCAGCTGCCGTGATCATCGCTGTTTGAATTCTCCCAAAATGAAGGAGAGGAGCTTCAATGCTTCCTTTATAACACTGGACTGTCCTCTACCAAAGGAAAGGACAGAATCCGTCCCACAAGTCTTTGCAGCAGCAACATTTAAAGTGGCCGTTCTTTGGGAAATCAACTTTTTAACCCCATGAAGACCTCCACAGTCTGTATGAGCCCAAACGTCTTTCAGAGCACTGAACCGCTGTTTCCTGGTTTTGGTTCTCTTGGATTCTTTGCGTAATAATGCATTAAAACCTCAGCCCCTCGATGCACAATCAAGATATACACATCTGTTTTTTTCAGGACAACCTGGACTATCAGAATATTTAGTTTGCAGTGATGTCACCTGAATGTTCAAATAGTTATGATACCATAAAGACAAAAGAAAAAACAAGACAGAAATTGATTTTAACAGATATTTAGTGATAAATGACACAAAAGTA
The DNA here is from genome assembly GCF_026936395.1 of Plectropomus leopardus. Taxonomy (NCBI): domain Eukaryota; kingdom Metazoa; phylum Chordata; class Actinopteri; order Perciformes; family Serranidae; genus Plectropomus; species Plectropomus leopardus. The sequence continues at coordinate 33,110,208 of NC_142192.1, read as the reverse complement.
TTTAGTACAAGTTTTTTTGTTGCAGAAAACCTTTCTCCCAAGTGTTGTGAATCAGAAACTGAAAAAATAAACATTGTAATTATTATAGTTTTTTTTTAAAAATGGACACACTTTTTTAAAAAGTATTTGTTTGTGTATCACATTATCTGTGCCATTCTGCAAAGCAGCTCCTCTCTGTGCTGCTGCAGAGGGCCACATCACACTCCTGACACTCCAGAGAGGGCCCCGATCCTCCTGCCTGCTCTGCCTGCAGTCAACACAGGGTTAACGTCCATAAGAGGCCCTACTGCCTGTTACACTGTCTCCTGATTTACCCTTGTCTACTACTACTACTACTATTATTATTATTATTATTATCATCATTATTATTATCATTATTATTATTATTATTATAATTATTATCATTATTATCATTATTATCATTATTGTTATTATTATTATTATTATTATTATTATTATCATTATCATCATCATTATTATTATTATTATTATTATTATTATTATTATTATTATTATTATTATTATTATCATCATAAGGGCTACCAGAGTTTATTCTAATGCAGGAGGCGCTACCAATAACACAGAGCGATAGATACAGCAGGATTCGGCCAATCAGTTTACTCCCGATGACGTAAGACATACGTAGACGATGACAAAGCGTCAGATCATCTTCCGATTGGTGGACTACACCCAAGCAAACCTCTGATTGGTCGAAATGCTCCTGAAGGAACTATGGGAAACCAATATGGCGTTTAGCATCGATGCTTATGTACTTTTATCATCAAAATGTGGATGAAATACAGACGGAAGACACCAAATATCGGATCTTTCCATCATGGATTTATTGAACAAGGTCCCCTAAAAACAGCCGGGTTCCCAGGCTGGATAGAGAGGCTCCTCAAGAGCTACGACGCCTCGGAAACATCCCTCCGCACGGCACAGCCGGCAGCTTTCAGCGGGAACAAAAGTAAGTGGACCCGACAGACGGTCTCAGAGTTATTCAGACTTTTCTGCGTGGTTGCAGTTCTGGTCGTGGACGCCCAGGCCGGCCTCGGACTGCCGCCTTCACTTACAGTCCGCTGTGAGCTGCACGAAACGTCCACAGCAGCGTTAACGTGTCCGCCATGCCACGCATCTGAAGCGCGAGAGTCAGCCTCGAGCCCCGCATGGCAGCAGCGTGATTCATGCGCGTGCTGTTCTCACACACACACACACACACACACACACACACACACACACACACCATGTTTATAAGCTCAGATTCCTCTCGTGTATGAAGCTCGCGCGCAGCCGACAACACGGGCCTGCAAATGTTTCAAAGTAAAATGCTTTGTATGTTGCACAGAGATGTTGTCAGAGGGCTTTTGTTTTGAAAGGGACACAGAGAAGTAAAACAGCTGGTTTTGTATTTCCTCATCTGTGTGACAGAGAGACTTTTAAACTGCAGTAAAAAGTAATATAGTCAATAAAATCATCAAAACGTCATTTAGCTCTATTTCTGCTGACAAACGTGCCCAACACGCGAAAAAACATCAGCGAGCCACCGTTTCTCTAGATGTGCTGCAGCTAACACGCTGCTTAGACGGGCATTGTGCGCGCTCTAACTTGATAACATGCGCGCCGAAACAAAAAAACAAAGCGCCCGGCGCTGCTCACGCGCTCCTGACACATGCTGTGTGAAACGGGCCTTACTCTCGCTAGTCCAACCTAGAGCACTAGAATAATAATAATAAGAGTAATAATATTAATAATTTCTTAAAGGGCTCGGGTCCTACCTAAGACTCACATTTGGCCTTCAAATTAAAAGCATCGGTAGAATAAGTGTCCAGATGAATCAGGTGACTTTAGCAGAAGAGCCTTATAATCTGCAGCTACACATCTCTCTGAAGAGAGGACATGTAGACAGTTATTTGACGTCTCTGTTGCAGGTCTTAGTCAAATTAAATACTGCGAGTTTGTTCAGTGCCGCTTTAGGTGAATGAAACAACAGACGTAATGTGGAGTAACGGTCTGATTTACTGTCTGTTTGAATCCAGCTGCAGGTCAGACACGTAGACTGTATATAAAGAATCTTTACATTCGTTCATTTCATCTTAAAATCTTTATTTACAGTCTGTGGTCAGACAGCAGACACCAGCAGCTGGATTTTTTTTGTTTGTCTTGCTAGAAAATGTCCCACAAATGGCAAGAAATTAGTCAGTTCAAAAAATTATTTATAAAAATCTAAAATAAATGACCACAAAACTTTTAAATTCCACGTTGACATGCTACAGTCAAAGTTGAGGGCAACATTAGGCTTTCTTTTCAGGAACAAATCTTGGCTCTACATTATACACCAGAAAAAGAATTTTTGAAGTTGTTTTTCTTTTCTGTTTTGGACTTTTTAGATGTTATTTGCAGACAGTTTCATTCTCCAACCTTTGATTCTTCACTGGTGATACCTACGAGACACACCACTGTCTTCTTTATCCAAAAACTGGCCTGCCCGCTCTCTCTGTGAGGACACACCAGTATTTATTCGTATTTATTTACAAAGCTTACAAAGCTCCTATCATGGAGTGCTGGCACCTGTTGTACCTGTTCCCAGTTGTTGTTCACCCTGCAGGTGCCAAAAATTCAGACTGAGCTGGGAAGAATAGCCTTTTCCTACTGTACCCCACAAAAATTTAAGCTGTCCTCATTGATAACACTGAGAGAATTCAAAGGTTTAATTTGTGATCTCATTGATTGTGACTCTTTTTTTCCTTTAGATTTGTTTGTTGTTTTATTTTATATATTTTGTAAAAGCCTCGCGTTTTTCTGCTTTGATAAGTGTTTGTTGTATGTACCTCGGCACCAAAATGTGTTTCCTGAGGTTTTGACTCAATGAATGAATTAATGAAAACTGTGTGTCAGGAAAATTTAAACTTGGAACAAAAATAAAGGAGATGATGCAGCAAAACACACGTCAGATTTTCTGAATCAGAGTATTGTCTGATGCTGAAACAAACATTCCTGCAGTGTTTAGTTAATCACATGCCCTGCATTATTAATGAAGCACATCAGCAGTTGCACTCCTTCTCCTGAGCACATTGGGACTTGGTTTTAGTATCACTTCCTGAAATTTGAAGTAAGGAGAAACTAAGCCCTAAAGCAGGGGGTAGAACGTGGAAACAAAAGCAGAACCAGAGACTACGGATGCCTGTTACATGTTTTTAAGTTCCTGACATGGAAAAGTGGCTCTATGGGGCTATGCTGGTCCAGTGATGTCCTCATTGTCCTGCTGGTCCAGTCAGCAGGTTGGCGGTCTCGGTGAGATCGTCCCCCGTCTCCAGAGCTCTCCGTACGTTCTGCCAGAAGACTCCCGGGTGTCCGCCGGCCTGCGACCAGCTCAGGTAGGTGCGTCTCTTCACCAGCTTCCTCATGCGGTAGTACGGAGACAGCTGGTGGGCCGGGATGTCCTCCAGGAACAGCAGGATCAACACGTCCTTCTGCTCGTCAAACAGACGGAAACTGCAAAGACACGGACGGGACAGACCGTGAGGACCAATCAGAGGGCGGAGCCGGCCCGACGGATGTGAGCGCCCTCACCTGGCCATCTGGATCTCTCTGGAGCACCACTCGCTCTGCAGGTAGCGGCGCGTGATCACACAGATGGTCTTCCTGCTACCATAGATGGCGTCTGTGATGTTCTCTATGATGGGTTTACCTGTGGACAGTTCAGACACTGAAGGAAAACCACATGGAAGGATTTTTACAGTGAAACAATAAGGATGGTGGTCCAAAGTAATCCAAGTGTCCTGAAGCCCTGATGTGCCAAGTTGTTTTGAAAAATGTCATTGACGTCACGTTTTTTTGGCCTTTTTTTTAATCTGGAGCTCCTAGTGTGGGAGCCACGTTCATGTATGACCGAGAGCTTGTGGTATCTGCACACCAGTGTTTACATGCTACCTCCACCACACAGAGAGAGAGACTTGTGGAGTTAGCAGTAAACAGCAAGTCCCTTGTGTCCCTTATCCACTGTGTTTTCACCACGTGAAGGACGTGAAAAGCTAAATACTGTGCCATCCTAAAAGGGGCAAGATGTGATAATTGTTTAAATATAGGGAAAATAGCAAGCACCTGTGCGAGGATCTGTGGTGCACAGACAAAAAGACAAACACACAGAGATGAAGACAGTAAGGCCAAAGATAAACTTCCTGTTTAACATTGCGATCACGTACGCTTACGGCTGTGTCATGGCCGTTACTGACGACGGCATCTGTACATGCAACACCCAGTAGCTCCTTAAATTTCCTGCTACTTTTTTGCTATATTTTCCTTTTTTTTGACTCCATGACCCCTTATGCTAAAGCACATCCTTTCTATGATACAGAGGCACTCATCAACATCGGAAATAGCTTTGTGGAGTTTGGACTGAATGCAGCAGACTGCGAGAGGATCCCCACCAACGACATACACCTAGCGGACAGTCAGACCAGAGGGGAGAAATGAAACCGAAAGATGAAAAAACGGAGGAGAGCCGGCATCAGGGCGAGGCTGACCCATCTTGGACAGAGAGCTGTTGCTCTTCCAAGCCTTCTTCTGGGTAATGTCCGCTCACAGGAGAACAAAGTGAATTAGATGTCATTGAGACTCACTCAGCAACAAATCAGAGACTGCTCTGTGCACATCTTTACAGAGACATGGTTAACCCCTAACATCGTGGATCAAGCTGTTGCACTGGATGGGCGGACCTTGTTCAGAGGTGACAGGACAAAAGACTGATGCAGTGCAGTCAAAAAATGCTCTGCAGGAATTGAATGACGCCATCAGCAGCAACATACACACACCATGATGGAATTTTCATCGCTGCAGATGATTTTAATCAACTCATCCCTCAACTTTAAAGATGTAGTCAGGATCAAGGACCAATTCTGATTTTAGATCTACCTTGTACCTAACTGGAGGATACTTCTAGAGAGCACAGGAGAGAGCTCAGTTTGTATACAACTGCTGCATGGCGACACTTGAGGAGGTTACAATCATGTTAATGCCGAGATCAAGGCAGAACAGGCGACAACAGGAACGACATCAGTGGTATGTAAGGCCTCTAAATCAAGTCAATCAGGGCAATGAGGAGAACATGTCTCTTGTGCTTGCTGCCATTTATAATCCCCATTACTCTGTCACATCTGCTCTGCCTCTACATTGCCCCTGCTGTTTATATCCACACTGCACAGCCATCATGTCAAACTGACGCAGGAGATATGTGGCAGCTATCATGCATACACGTAGTTAACAGCAACTTTATCTCTGGCCTAAGTGTTTACCTGGTTGGAAGTCGCGGTGGTGCAGACAGAGTCTCCAGCCCTGCTCGTCCTCCAGCACCGGAAGCATCTCTCTGCAGACCCAGGCCTCGTCGTGAACGTTGTAGGAGATGAAGGCGTCGTACAGATGAGGAGCTCCTTTCTTCCTCTTCCTGCTGTCGTAGAGGAAGGCCAGGAAGAGGTGGTAGGTGTAGGCGAGATGCCACCTCAGAAAGTGGTAGATGAAGGAGGTGAGGAGAGTCAGCAGAGTCAGACAAAAGCTAGAAATGAAGCAGAGGAAGCTAATGTCCATCCAGCAGGACTGGACGTCAAAGTCTAGCAACTTGTTTCCTTGTTCAGCCACAGGAAAGATACATGGGTACTGGTAGGCGTTAACAGCCTGCGTTTGGTTGTTATTTTTCACCCACTGGATAAAACCAGCATTTGAGCAGCTACAAGTGAAAGGGTTACCAGTCAGATCCAGGTACGTTAGTGCAGGAAGAGACTGGATGACCACCTCGTCGATCACTGTCAAGGCATTGTCTCTTACTGTCAACACCCTAAGAGCCGAGAGGTTCGCCTTGGCGAGAAAATCCAAGGATCTGAGCTTGTTTTTGGAAAGATCGAGAGACTGCAGGTTGGGGATCGGCTGAAACACTTCAGGGTTAAAGACTTGCAGATCACTTTGAAATATGTGAAGACTTGTCAGGTGGGGAGTGTATTTAAATGTGTCCGGGTGAGGTGACTCTGTGAAGAATCTCTCCGCCCCAAAGTAATCTAAAGAATTCAGACCTTTTAGAAAATCAGGTAAAATTTGATGATGCCAATCATAATTTTGTATCAGCAGGCTTTTCAAGAAAGCCAATGGGGAAATGGAAGAATGTGTCTCATTATTTTGTTGAGAACTTTTGCTGTCATATGAAGATGTGAGGTGGATTTTGAGACTTTCCAGGCGTTGTAGTCCTCTAAAAGCGTTTGCAATGGAATCCATGTCACCAAAAAATTGTGTTACAGAAAGCGTGAGAAGATTGTTCAGTCCATCATAAGCCCCCTTATGGGCAACATAAAATTTACTTGATTCTAAATACAGAGATTTGAGGGAAGACATATTTTTGAAGTCTCCTGTTTTGAGCTGCATCAAAATGTTCATGTTCAAATCTAAAACTTCTAGTTTCTGTAAATTCAACTTGAAGAAATCAACAAGTACATGAACTCCGTTTTCTCCAACGTTCAGCACTTTCAAATCATTCAGGTTTTGAAAAACGCATCCCTTGAGTGTCGAAATGCGATTGCTTTTGAGATAGAGTTGTGCAAGTCTTGTCAGATTTAGAAAATCAGAGCAGCCTAATTCGCCGATGACATTTGAACTCAGATCCAGAAATTCAAGCAAGGAGAGTCCTCTGACGCCCAGAGGCACTCTAGACAGGGCATTACTTGCTAAGTCCAGGCTTCTGAGCTGTTTCACTGATCTGAGGGAAGCCTCGGACAGCTCTTCCAGATTATTATGGGATAAATCCAGCTCAGTAAGTTGGGAGCAAGACCGCAGAAATGTTTCGTTCTTGCCTACAGTGTGAGATATAAACAAACTAAGATTTGTCAGCTTAGGACTTTGGCACGCGATATCCACCAGCTCTATCTCTCGATCGTGGTGAAAAAACGACACTGACAGATCCTGCACTGACTCAGCACTCTTCAGCATCGCTTGGTACATTTCACGACTATCGTTAGATACGAATAGCCCAAAAGTAGTCAGGTTCCTCAGAAAGATCGGGTCCGGGACATCCCACTCCAGGCCACTCCCAGTATCTAAAGTGATAGACTGAAGATGAGGGAAAACGTCCCTTGTGATGCTGAACTTTGAATCAGTAAATATCGCCAGTGTCCTGAGGTTTGACGTATTACAAAGCAGCTCATCTGACTGAAAGGAGGTGAAATAGTTACTATCAGCGAGCAGGTCGTTTAAGTTTGGTAGTTGTAAGAGTGGCACGATATCGGTCATTTGATTTAAGTGGTTATACGTCAGTTGTACCGTCTGTAAGCTGATCAGTGACTGAAAGGCCAACGGGGAGATGTATGTGATTTGGTTTTTCTCCAAGGACAAATAAATTAACTCGGTTAGTCCCTGAAACATGTTGTCCGTCACATTGCTGAGGTTGTTTGAGCCCATGTCGAGGTTTACTAACTCCACGTCTGCAAAAGCTCCATTGTCTACGTGAGAAATCAAGTTGTTTCCAATTTGTAAATATCTGAGTTTTGAGAGACGGCTGAAATCTGTCCTGTTTATCTTTGAGATGTGATTGAAGCGGAGATCTAGAGTTACTGCTGTTTTGGGAATGTCATCAGGGATGAAAGCAAGGTCGCGATCTGCGCACTCAACCCAAGTCCGATTGTCATCAGCAGTGCAGTTTTTTAGTGAGTAAGCCAGCGAGGGGCTAAAAGAAAGCAGGACAGACAGAAGCGAAATGAGGAAACTTGACAGGAAGAACCAACTTCCCCTTGTCGACATGATGATCTTCAAACCTGATGGAGAGAAATGAGACACAACAGTCTGGAGTGATACGAGCATCAAAATGCTGACTGTGACCAGTGGTGTGGACCCGAGTCACATGACCTGGAATCAGGACAGACCCAAGTCACAAATTTGGCACTCGACAAAATCGAAAACAGCAACTCGACTTGGTCTTCAGCACCAATGACTCAGGACTGGAGGGCATTCCTAGGATGTTTTAGCAATTTGTGGTGATTTTTAAAAACTTGTGGCAATGTTTTCTTTTAAATTTTTTGGCAATTTATTTTTCTTTTGGTGATTATTTTTCCTGTCAAATTTTTTGTGATTTATAGATAGCCTTGGTTATTTCCCTTTTAGAATTTTCTTTTTCTTAAAAGATTTGGTGATTTTTAAAAAAATACTTTTAGGTGTGTTTTTAATTCATCTCATCTTTGATTTTTTGGCATTTTTTTTCCATTTAAAATTAATTAAAAAAAAACAATTTGCTTTCTTTGAGGACAATGAGCAACAACAACAACAAAAAGGATTGACTCAAAAATTACAATTAACAAGAAATTAGTAAAAAAAAAAAAAAAAAGTACAAGAAAATTTCATGAAAATTAGTAAAACACAACTAAAAGACAGTTTATAAAAATAAGAAAATTAGTTAAAAACACAAATGCACAAGAAATTGTCCAAGAAAAACGTGCTCTGAAAAAAATCCTAATAATTTTGTGACATAATTTTTTAATGTAATTATCACATTTCTGAATCTAGTTTCCCCCAAGTTTTTTTTTTTTATTTTTGAAACATTTCTCACTCAGTTTCTGGTTGTCCTTTTTGTCATTTCTTAAAGAAATTCCAACAAATGGTTTAAAGGGTTAATGTTCCTGATTTAGTCTCTTACCTGTTCCTGCAGGTTAAACCTTGGTTTGCTTCATTCAGACAATAATACAGATGCACTTTGAACTGATTAAATCAGGGTTTGAGCAGCTACTCACCGTCCAGACGTTTGAGCTCAGACTCTGAGCGATGCTCCGTCTGCATGAAGAGGTTTGAGAAGTGAGCGCTTGGTCGGTCGCTCGGTCGGTCGCTCGGTCGGTCGGCCTCCTCAGTGAAAGAGGAAGATCTGTCACTGAGTCAGACGTCAGCGGTTCCTGTCGCTCTGAGTTCAAATTTCATTTCAGATTCACTCAAACTCTTCGCTTTATGTTTTCTGCGGACGGTTCATCACATTAAAGGCCGTCACTAATCACCATCACCACCCACATACAAGAAAAAACACCCAAACCACGATATTTATCATTTTCAGTATATCGAAACTTGAGAAACTCATCCTGAAATTTTTTAACGTCGTTTTTGCGACTCTCTTTGATGAGTCTGTCTGTCTTTTTTTGGGTTGTTTTTCAGGGTTGACAGCTGTCTGCAGGATTCTCCTCCACTGATCAGACACAGATACGTGCAGTGATGGAACAAGTATTCAGATCCTTTACCAAGGTAAAAGTACTCGTACCACCCTGTGAAAATACTCTTTAAAGTACAGATTCATTTCAAGTCCTGCAATCTCAATGGTACATGAGTAAAAGTAACTGTTATCAGGATGTAAAATCTCAAAATTGTAAAAATTAAAAAAAAAAAAAAATAGAGCCCCCCAAAAACAAATATTTTTTTTAAATTGAAAAAACACCAACCCAAAATTCAAAAGTATTTAGAAAATAAAAATACAAAAACACCCCCAAAACAAATAAATTATTTTAACACCCAAACACTCAAAATTATTTGAAAAAAGAGAGAACACCCTCAAAATAACTGAAGGAAAAAATAGAAAAAATACCCCAAAAGAATAACTTAAAAATAAGAAAAACAAATATCCAAAAAAAACACAAAATTACAAACAAAGTTAATACCCCTCCAAAATAATAAACTCCTGGTTTTTTATACAAAAATCTTAATTTGCGAAGTCACTAAAGCTGTCAGACAAATGCAGTGAAGTAAAAAGTAAAATATTTCCCTCTGAAATGCAGTTAAAGTATAAAGTGGCATGGAAAGTAAAGTACAAGTACCTGGAATTCATACTTCAGCACAGTACTAGAGTAAATGTACTTAGTTTGTCATTTCTCTGTTTTATTCGTGTTTAATTTTAACATAAACATTCAGTTTGACAGGAAGCCACACAAACACGTTAAACACACACATACACACACAGAGGGGGCGCACACACACACACACACACACAGAGGGGGGCCACGAAAATGTTGAACTGTTCCTTTAAACACACACACCCCGTTGCCGTAGGAACAGAGGAGAGGGAATGTCGATTCTGTCGCCTCAGCAGTTTTCACTGTCGTCTTCAGCGCCTGCTGCCATGGCGACCACTTCCCTGTGCTCTGTCGCCGCCGTGACCCGTCGCTGACATCACTTCCTCCAGGAAGCTGAGAGAAACAAACACACACACACACGGACGTCACTCAGGTACAAATACACAACTTTACTTTAATGCAACTGCATTTAAAATACTTTGTTTTTTTCATACTGATACAGTGTGTGCATCTGTGTGTGTGTGTGTGTGTTTCTATATTTATGGTGTGTGTGTGTGTGTGTTTATGGTGTGTGTGTGCGTTTCTGTGTTTATGGTGTGTGTGTGTGTGTATCTGTATCTGTGTTTATGGTGTTTATGGTGTGTGTGTGTGTGTGTGTGTGTGTGTGTATCTGTGTGTATGTATCTGTGTTTATGGTGTTTATGGTGTGTGTGTGTGTGTTTGTGTGTGTATCTGTGTGTGTGTATGTATCTGTGTTTATGGTGTTTATGGTGTGTGTATGTGTGTGTGTGTGTGTGTGTGTGTGTGTTTATCGTGTGTGTGTGTGTGTGTGTGAGACCTCTTGGTGTTGTGGATGGAGCTTCCTCCGAGGACGATGCGGACTCCCGGTGTGCTGCGGTTCAGGTTGTAAACAGTCAGAGCTTCTTCGTATGTGGCTCCACCAATCAGAAACACCACAATGTCCTGAGGCCTGTAACACACACACACGCACGCACGCACGCACGCACGCACGCACGCACGCACGCACGCACGCACGCACGCACATACACACACACACGTTAAACTGGATAACAGCAAAGATTCAGAAAAGTGAAGCTAAAGACGTTCAGATTTAACAGGAAGTATCTTTTCATCATGAGCCCTTATGTGTCCTCATTCTGAGTGAGTGTGTGTGTGTGTGTGTGTGTGTGTGTGTGTGTGTGTGTGTGTGTGTGTGTGAGTGTGTGTGTTACCTGTCTCTCAGGCTGCTGGGGCCCAGGTACGGGAACTGACTGTCCTTCAGTCGACCTTTGATCAGCTGATCCAGAGTGTCGTGAAGCAGAGGCTGATGCTGAGTGTACACGTTCTCCACACCCTGAACACACACACACACACACACACACACACACACACATTGATAACCACAGAAAAACACACACACACACATTGAAAACCACAGAAACACACACACACACACACACACACACACACACTTTTTTTTATCATGTTTTGAAGTGCATTATTTAGCAGTTTTAAAGTCCATTGAGCAACTTGGCACGAAATGTTAACAGGATCTATATTTTATTTATTTTGAATAACGAGTTATGAACAAACTTTAACGTGTTAACGCTGACAGCCCGAATAAATAATAAATAATAATAATAAATATCTAAAAAGTGAGACTTTGTAGTTAAAGTCAGGACCTGGCTGTCAGGTAGTTTCACTGGTTGCTATGGTGATTGTGCATGTGCGTGTGTGTGTGTGTGTGTGTGTGTTTGTACCTTGAGGCCTTTGAAGAACTGTTTGGTGATGGCGACGGCGTCTGTCGGCGTGATGAGGTCACTTCCTCTGACTCTCTTTCCTCCGTATTCTACCACCGACTTCACCATCTGACACACACACACACACACACACACACACACACACTGACCTTTAACCTTTTAAAACATTAAAAGAAGGAAATGAGAAACTTGAAGAAATTACTGAAAAGTTAGCAACAAAATCTGTAAAAAGTTGAAGTAAAATTATAACTGAATCATTGTTATGGAAGTCGTCACCCTGCGGTGGCGCTCGGACACTCCTCGCCGGCTCAGCTCGTCCATCAGCGCCGGCAGGATGCTGCTGCTGTGGCGTTCGTATCTCAGAGCGTAGAGCATGACCAGACGGACGGCGTCCAGCTCGGACAGACGAGGGTTCTGCAGCAGCCGGCGGACGCTCTGAGACAAACAGGAAGCAGGGCGGGCGGCGAGACGAGCCGCCACACAAACTCATCAGCTGTGAGGTAATGGTGGTGTGATCACGGTGGTGAGGTTGTGGCGGTGAGGTCGTGGTGAGGTCGTGGCAGTGAGGTTGTGGTGAAGTTGTGTCGAGGTCATGGCGGTGAGGTCGTGGCGGTGAGGTCGTGGCGGTGTGGTCGTGGCGGTGAGGTCGTGGCAGTGAGGTCGTGGCGGTGAGGTCGTGGCGGTGAGGTCGTGGCGGTGAGGTCGTGGCGGTGAGGTCGTGGCGGTGAGGTCGTGGCAGTGAGGTCGTGGCGGTGAGGTTGATGGTGGTGAGGTCGTGGCGGTGTGATCGTGGCGGTGAGGTTGTGGCGGCGTGATCGTGGCGGTGAGGTTGTGGCGGTGTGATCGTGGCAGTGAGGTTGTGGCGGTGTGATCGTGGCGGTGTGATCGTGGCGGTGTGATCGTGGCGGTGGGATTGTGGTCGTTACCTGCTGGGCGTTGGAGTGGTCGTTCTGACAGGACAGCTCCTGCTCCACCTCCGACACCTCCATCAGCTGACGCTCCGACACCAGACGAGACAACTCGCCGACCACTGTCACGTGTTTGGACACGGTGCCCGACATCTTCTTAAACTGAGGATAGTTATCTACAAAAGCCTGAGGACAGACAGGAGACAAAAGGACAGGGGAGGGACAGACAGAAGACAGATAGGAGAGAGAGAGAGACAGACAGGAGAGACAAAGAAAGACAAGAAAGAGACAGGTGATGCACTTGGAGGACACAAACACCTGTCTGTCTGTCCCTCCTGTCTGTCTGTCTGTCCCTCCTGTCTGTCTGTCTGTCTGTCTGTCTGTCTGTCTGTCTGTCTGTCCCTCCTGTCTGTCTGTCTGTCTGTCCCTCCTGTCTGTCTGTCCCTCAGTTGTCCGTCCCTCTGACCTTCATGTCACTGATGGACTCCAGCTTCTGTTGTTCTTTCGGTTTCTTCTTCTGGAAATCTTCCATCAGGTTTTTAATGTTGGTGCCGATTTCTCCGAAATTCAGGTACAAGTTCTGATGTACACACACACGCACACACACACACACACACACACACACACACACACACACACACAGGTTAATTATCCGAAGCTCGAAGTGTGTTTATTGGTTCTTCTCTGTTTTCTGACGAGACTCACGTTGGCGTAAAACTCGTCGTTCTCCGCAGACAGAACCACCTCCTTCAGGTCTTTGCTGATCCCCGGCACTCTGGAGAGGTCGATCCGGTTGTTGTTCAGACCCAGAAGCTCGTGGACCATCGCCTGGTACGTCCACTGCAGAGACACAACAACACAATAAACACCAACACAACAACACAATAAACACCAACACAACAACACAATAAACACCAACACAACAACACAATAAACACCAACACAACAACACAATAAACACCAACACAACAACACAATAAACACCAACACAACAACACAATAAACATCAACACAACAACACAATAAACACCAACACAACAACACAATAAACACCAACACAACAACACAATAAACATCAACACAACAACACAATAAACATCAACACAACAACACAATAAACACCAACACAACAACACAATAAACACCAACACAACAACACAATAAACACCAACACAACAACACAATAAACACCAACACAACAACACAATAAACACCAACACAACAACACAATAAACATCAACACAACAACACAATAAACACCAACACAACACAACAACACAATAAACACAGTAAACATCAGCACATAAAAAGCGTCTTTCTGTCACTAAAAGCTGATTTAACAGCAAAAGGAAATCATCGTTTTCACTCAGGAAACTTGTGACTGTGTCTGCTGATGATGTCACACTGTGGCGCTCTGTGATTGGTCACCTGGTTGAGCAGCGGCGTGATGGCGTCGTCGCTGCGGTCGAGGATCAGCAGCAGAGGAGGAACTTCGGTCTTCCTGAAGTCAAACAGCTCGTACTCCTTCGTGATGATTTGCTGTCAGACGGATAACGGAGGTTAACGTTTGACGGGGAGGTGTGTGTGTGTGTGTGTGTGTGTGTGTGTGTGTGTGTGTGTGTGTGTGTGTGTGTGTGTGTGTGTGTGTGTGTGTGTGTGTGTGTGTGTGTGTGTGTGTGTGTGTTGCAGTAAACAGACGCTCTCTGCGAGGCGTTTGGACATGTCGGAGGACAGCTGGTAGCGGATCATTGGACATTTCTTCAGAGCGAGCAGGACGGAGGTCAGACCCTGAGTACAGCGAGACAACATGGAGGGCTCCCAGCTCCGACCCTGACGGACACACACACACACACACACACACACATTTAATATTTCACAAGATGAAAACAACAACAACAAAAAAAATTATTGAGATTTTTTTAAGGAAAAAGTCAAATATAAGAAAAAAACACAAATTTAATTTTTTTTAAAAAGGGGGAAAAAATCAAGACGAAATGTTTTTATAAAAAAAAGCAACAAATTTTAAAGAAACAAAAATCACAAAAAAAGACCCATTTAAACTATTTAAGGAAGAAAAATGCCTTTTTGTCCAATTTTTTTCATTTTCTTTTAATAAAAAACAAACATTTCTTAAGCAAAAAAAAAGCCAAAATTTAATGGAAAAGAAAAAGTAAAAAAAAAAAAAAATCAGGAGAAAAAAGTTTTCACAGTTTTGATAGATTTTGTGATTTCAGTGATTTTTAAACAAAACACACACAGCTTTGAAAGCCGTGTTTCCTTTTGAAATCAGCAGTAAAATAAATACAAAATACAACCATTTAAAGCTGCTCGTCCCTCCTCTAAGCCACAATAATCAACTTAAGTTCCTCCTCAGTAATTAAAAAACTATTTAACTTAACAAACGCTCCCTTAAAATGTGATTAACGGTTACATTTCTGTTTGTTCAAAAAGACCGAAGAGTTTGTAGTTTCTCACCCTGGCGACTCCCTGCAGGTTCAGGGAGAAAAGGTGAGGATTCACTGCGATGAAGTCTCCATAAAACTCCTGCAGAGAGAGACAGACACACACACACACACACACACACACACACACACACACGCAGACACACACACTCTTACTCTCAGTTACTGTAATTTATTTAAAAAAGACTTTAAACTGAAAAAAGCAGAAAATGTCTCACAAACTGTTTGTTTTAAATACAGAATTAATATTTATTGATAACGTATCAGTTTTATATTGACTGACTTGTGATGTTTGTTTGTTTGTTTCAGCTGAAGACAGAAAACAAGGACGGAGACAGAGACGGAGACGGAGACGGAGACGCTCCCTGCTGGAGACGACAGGTAGGACCACAGACTCACCTGGACTTCAGCCACCACTTCCTGTTCATCAGCCTCAGCCAGAGCTTTGATCTCACTCTTACTGATCACATTACTGAAGTCTGAAACACACACACACACACACACACACACACACACACACACACACACACACACACAGAGTCAGGTGATGATGTAAATCAGGGTTCATACACATTTTTACCAATAACTTTCAATAACTTTCCAAGACTTTTCCAGGACTTTGAGGCAGATTTTGAACAATCTCAGAAACGTCCGAGTCAGCTCTTTGTCAAAACTGCATAATAACTTTTTTATATGTTTATTATTTATGAAACAAATAATGAACACTCAAATATTACTAAGGGACTGTTTGTTATTTATGAGGCAGCAGGCATGTCAAATCTTTTTTTTATTAAACTTTTGAAGGAATGTTTCCGTTAAAAATCCCCAAAAAAATTCATGGAAAAAAAAACCCAACCAGAATATTTTTAAAGACAAAATGTTGTCAATTTTGGACTTTTGTTTGTATTCATTTTACTGCAACTTTTTATTTGAAAACGTGACGCCATGTTTGTTTTTTAACAAATGTACTTTTTTTTTAACTTCCAAACTTTTAGGAATAAACCAAAAAATAATGATAAAATAATATTTTCAAATTTCCGGATGGTCCTTGAACATGTGTTATTATACATGGTTGTGAAGCAAAACTCTTTCAAAACTTTTCCAGGTTTGGAAAATTGCTATTTGTAAATTCATGACTTCTTTCACACCTGTATGAACCCTGTATATATTATCATATATATATATATATATATATATATATATATATATATAACATTTATTTATTTTTACATTAAATCAAAATGTTTCTTTTAAACGTGTGCAGAAGGATCGATCAGCAGCATTAATGTGCAGACGACAGAAAACGTTAAAATATGCTGATTTTCAGGCAGCTTCTGCACCGTCTGTTCTCCGTGACTTTTCTAACCTAATTTTGTGGACGTTTATTCTGGCCGGACATTAAAGAGTTAACGTGTCTTACAGATGAAATAGACGCTGTATTTTGGTCTCCGCAGCTCCTGGATCAGATGTTCCACGTTCTCCTGCAGAAAACACAGACGGACAGACGGCATGTTTATCGATATGTAAACACGGACAGACAGGTGGACGGGTGGACAGGTGGACAGACGGGTGGACAGGTGGACGGGTGGACAGGTGGACAGACAGGTGGACAGGTGGACAGGTGGACGGTGTTGTACCTTGGTGGGTCTCAGGAAGCAGATGGCCTTCAGGTGTTTCATGCTGTCTCTGTTCTGAGAGTCGATGCGTTCAAACAGGTAAACCTCCTTCTGCAGGATCTCAGACTGAGTGTAGACCACGCTCACTATACTGGTCTGAACACACACACACACACACACACACACACACACACACACACACACACACACACACACACACACACAGACACAGAGCATATTTCGGCTGAGAGGTGATTCAAAGTGATCGACAAGAAACATCAAAAGCATCAAGATAAAGTGAAAAAGAAAAACACATAAAAGACATAAAAAAACACCTAAAAAAACTCAAAAGCATTAAAAACATTTTAAAAATCTCCCAACAAAAAACTCTAATAATAAATAATTATTTAAAATTATTTAAAAATCCAAGACTCAAAATATAAAAAGCGGGGGGACAAATACACACACACACACACACACACCTTAAAATTATTCCAAAAACACGTAAAAACTCAAATATTAAATTTTTTAAAATAAAAATAATTTTAAAAAATATATTATTATTTTAAAAAATAGAAAAACCCATAAAATAAAAAGTCACACCCCAGCCTCCACCTCCTCTGATAAATAAATGACAGTCCCTCAGTATTTAGTGAGAGCACCAATAACAGCATGATAATGTCCTCACGGAGGCGTGTATCATGTTATTTTCTCCTGATTAACCCGCTCTGCGTAATCAATCATTATTTATATTTAATGTCTGTATTCAGGATCTAAAATGTCTGTTTAAAAGTGTTTTAAATTAAAAATATGAACCCTGTTGACTCTTCAGCTGCAGTTCAAACCAAAACTGTACATAAAGACTCATGTATCTCATATATAATAATAATATATATCTGTATATAAAGTCTATAGTTCAGGCTGAAGATGAATAACATGAATAATATTTCAAACAGACGGAGTATTTGTATGTACTTATATTCACAGTAAATACAGCAGTATGACTGGGCTGTCGGCGGTGTATTAACAGTATAAGTACATAAAAGCAGCAGTATAAAGCGTGCACAGTGCGCTGTTAACCCCCTCCTGCCCGCAGCCTCACCGTCTCTCGGTCCATCAGCAGCACCTTCATCCCGGGCCCGCTGTTCTCGATCATCTTCGAGACGTACTGCTTCACCGCGAGCGTCACGTTCATGGTGGCGACGCAGAGAGTAAACAACAACAACAACAACAACAACAACAACAACAGAACAGCAGCCGCTGAGGAGCGTCTGTGTCGATCTGCGGGCAGATTTTCAGCCCAAAAACAGCTGCTGCGACAACAACTCCGCTACCAGCCTACTTCCGGGTTAGGGACGTCGTTACGTTGTACGTAATGCGCATACGTAAGTACGCATTTAGACGTTTTGTTTTGTTTTTTTAAATAAGTTGTTTCCTCTTTGAAATCGAGGCAAACTAAACATTTAAAAAAATAATGACCAAGAAATTATTAAAAAGTATAATAAAATTACATTAATATTTATAAATAAAAGAAAAAAAAGAAAATGAAGAAGGTTTTAAAAAAACAGGAAAATCCTCAAAAATGATGAAATGATAAAAAAAAATGAAAAACTTTTTAACCTAATTTTTACTATGTAATATGATCGTTTTTCACTTGCTTTATTTTTACAAATCACAAAATAATATATAATGAATTTTTGAAATTATTTTAATTTCAATTAAATAAAAAACCCTGAATTAATATTTAATTTCAATAGATTTACATTTAAATATATAAAAAATTCACAATTAAAGAAATAATGGAAATTAAAAATTAGTATTTTTTAATTTAATAAAAAACAGACTTGAATTAATATTTGATGTCTGAATATGTATGAACACATACGTAATACACAATGACAAAATTAGTTGAAAATAAAATGTGATTAATATTTAATTTCATCAGGTTTACAGTTGAACACAAATATATTACATAGTCACAAAAATAATATAAAGTTAAAAAAATACAGTGACATTTTGATATTTTCTGTAAACTAATAATAGTAAAATAAATATTTGTCTTTTATTCTCGGTTTCAAAATAAGAGTCAGATGTCTTTTATTTTTTTAAAATTCTGACTTCAGATCAGCCGCTGAAGAGGAGCGGTTTACTTTTTTAAATTCTTTTTGTCCAATAGTCGAGCAGCAACAGCGCGCGCACTCTCCGGCCTGGACCAATCAGCGCAGTCCTGTCCAACTCAAAATCAAATTAACCGCTTGAAACCTGAGCAAAATGTTAGAATTCCTTAAAAATGTAGGGGGACGGCTGGAAGTTGCTTAACATATGGCCCAAAAATCAGTAAAATAAAAAAGTGCTGAAAATAAAGGATTTAATATATATATATTTATTCATTTATTTGAATTTTTTTCTGTGTAATTTAAAGTATAAATTTATAAAAACAGATTTGATGGACATTACTGTACTTTTACCAGTATAATAAAAAACAATAGTAGTAATAGTAATAGAAGTTCTTCATGTTATATTTTTATTATTATTTTATTTGATTTAAGTCAAATTAAATTAAGTTAAATTGCTTGTAAATGTAAGTGTACTTAGCAATAAAACCTGATTCTGATACAAACAGACAGTAATACAAAGTGCTTCATACAAGAAAACGAGGAGTACTCATTCAAACCAGGTACTGAGGAAACACTACCATTAGTGAGGAAACACCAGAGGCAGGATAAAACTTATCAATTTCTATCCTCCTATGTATAAATGAATAAATAAGTAAGAAAATGGATAATAAAATTGTAATAGTAATAATAAAATATACATAACTATAACACACCAACTGTAAATAGTAGGTAAATGACATTAAAACAGCACAAAGTGGGCTAAATAATAAAGTAATATGTTAAAATAGTAAAATGATAAATGAAGTAGTAAAACTGAAACAGACTAAAATGTATAGATTTAATAGTCAATAATAGATAAAGATCAATAAAGAGCGAAACAAAAAAAAACAGTGAATCTGTTCTTTTGTATGTTTTTTGTAACTATTATTATTATTATTATTATTATTATTATTATTATTATTATATGTAATAAAATGTATATGAATTTTAATCAAAAGTAAAAAGTAATTTCCAGCTTCTGTAAATGTTGAGGTTGAGTTTGGCCCCGCCCACTGAGACTCGGTCAGATGTTCTCCTTTACGTCCGCAGTTTGAATATAAGTTTCGCGTGTTTTTCTGGCGGCAGCAGACTCAGTCACTTCAACCGAACCAGCAGAATGAGCGGAAGAGGAAAAGGCGGTAAAGGACTCGGAAAAGGAGGCGCGAAGCGTCACCGTAAAGTTCTCCGCGATAATATCCAGGGGATCACCAAACCCGCCATCCGTCGTCTGGCTCGCCGCGGCGGAGTGAAGCGGATCTCCGGTCTGATCTACGAGGAGACCCGCGGGGTGCTGAAGGTGTTCCTGGAGAACGTGATCCGGGACGCCGTCACCTACACCGAGCACGCCAAGAGGAAGACGGTGACCGCCATGGACGTGGTGTACGCGCTGAAGAGGCAGGGCCGCACCCTGTACGGCTTCGGAGGCTAAACCGTCGCGGACCCGCCAAAATAAACAAACACAACGGCTCTTTTAAGAGCCACACCCTTCAAACTGAAGACAGACTTCCTAAACTTCAACGCGCTTTTTATTCTTTATCACGTAATATTTTTGTGCACATAATATACGGTGTGAAAGTAAAGACAGTTAATAAGGGATCATGTACTGAAACATGAAATGTTACTGCTGTTCACCTGCATATCTCAGACTGTCATCATCAAAATCACAACATCATAACTTCACACAAACAAACACGAGTAACACAAAGAGTGACAAACATCTGCTCTGATGAGCTTCCACATAGAATAGGAAAAAAATTAAAATACGAATGATTAAAACTTAACGTCAACCATAACTTACATACAAACACTGTGTGTGTGTGTGTGTGTGTGTGTGTGTATGTATGTATATATATAAATTGTAATTATCAAGAACGAAATATGATAAAAATGCAAACATATCTTTTCAAAGTATTATTATATAGTTTAAAACATGTAACACAACTTAACATAATATAAACAGATGCATAGATAATAATTTCGCATGTATGAAGATTATTATTATTAACTAAATCAATGTCTCTATTTTCCTTTTTCTATATTTATTCACGTCTCCTTCATGTACCTCCAGGTGTGTTTTTATTTTTTTTATTTTGAAGGAGTAATAAAGCGGAAGAGAAAACTGACGCGAGCTTTGTTCTGATTGGCCGATTGTACATACCGCTCACTCTGACCAATCGGAGAGCAGCTCGGCGGTGATATAAACCTGGTTTTGGCGGCATGTTATTACAGTTTTCTACAGTCGGGAAACAAACGAACACCTCGAAAGATGTCTGCACGCGGTGGTAAAGGTGCCGGTAAAACCAGGGCCAAGGCGAAGACCCGCTCCTCTCGTGCCGGGCTGCAGTTCCCGGTGGGTCGCGTCCACAGGCTGCTGCGGAAGGGGAACTACGCTCAGCGGGTCGGCGCCGGAGCTCCGGTGTACCTGGCGGCGGTGCTGGAGTACCTGACCGCTGAGATCCTGGAGCTGGCCGGGAACGCGGCCCGCGACAACAAGAAGACCCGGATCATCCCCAGACACCTGCAGCTGGCGGTCCGCAACGACGAGGAGCTCAACAAGCTGCTGGGCGGAGTGACCATCGCTCAGGGCGGCGTGCTGCCCAACATCCAGGCCGTCCTGCTGCCCAAGAAGAGCGAGAAGCCCGCCAGCAAGAAGTAAACAAACACCGGGAGCTGCCCCCAAACAACAACAACAACAACAACAACAACAACGGCTCTTTTAAGAGCCACACACCCGAAACTAAAGACGCTTCCTGGAAAATGTTCGTCTCATAATGGCTGTGAATTTGTCAGTGTCACGTCTAATGTTTTCATTTATTACTAAAATTTAAACACAAAAAAGACAAATGATACACACACGATGTTTACAGTAAAAGCAAAATAAATATGACTTAGTTTACAGAAGTTTACACGTATTTAACCCTTTGAGATCTGAGGCAGCATCACTTTTTTTATGTTTTCAGATGCAGACACAAGATTTTAGACTTTGAACTCTGAGCAATCGGTGCACTTTATTTACAAAAAAGAAACGTGAGCCACTTGGTTCATTGGTTCAAACATTCCTCAAATTGCAAGAATTTATTAAGTTTAGAATTTAGTTTGAAAATTTAAAAAAAAACTGGAATTGTCAAGGGAAAGCTATTTTTAATTAGGCCTATTATATTTGCATAATTAACATTGTTACAGCATTATTATAGTTTTAAGCAGTTTCCAAGTTTTGTTAGTCTTGTTTTTGATATTAACTTTTGTTATTTATTTTTAATTAATTAAAAAAAAACAATTAATGAACTTTTATTAACTACTACTATTTAATGTCCTTTGTAAGAACAAATCTTCTGATAATTTTTTTGTACTTTTCCATTAATTTAAAGTAAACTGATGTCAATAACTTTTAAGGGTTTGAAGTATCTGATTTCAACATGATAAAATTAAAGATTTATTAGTTTGAATTTTTAAACCAACTAGGGGAATTTCTGGATGTGTTATATATTTTGTATTGAGAATTAACCCTTAGAAACCTGAACAAATGAGCTTTCTTTCTTTAAAAACACCACATGGATCAGCAATTTAATTAAAAAATGGCCCAATAATTATAATAATAAGGAATTACAATAAAATTGCTGGAAAAAATAAATCTTTGGGCAGAGTAAAAACAAACAAAAACATAGCTGCACCCTCCTATGTCTGACAAATAGAGAACAGTCCCTTACCTCAGCAGTTAGACAATAAATGCTTAATTCAGATTATCCATGGAAGATTACGGTTAAAATTAACTGCATTTAAAGTTCCATGACTTTTCCAGGCCTGGGAAACAGGATCATGTTTTCCATGTCCATGTGATCACAAATGTGGAAACCAACTCAACTGTCCTGAAATCAATAAGATAAATTATAAATATTCTCAGTGTTTCATTGTATCTCTACCATTTTGTTTTCATATTAGATAATAATATAACATAATTGGAGAAACAAATCACAACTGAAAAGAATGAATGTTTTCACTTAACAAGCTAACTAAATTTATTAAATTTATTGTTTAACTAATTTGTAGGCTAATAAAGCGTCAAAAAAGGGGAGAAACCCTTTCTGTTCTGCGGGGAACCCAGCTGGCGGAGAACGTTCCCCTAAAGTCACCAACAAGTTTCAATTCTGTTTTAAAGAACACATTTCACTAATGTTCAGAAAACATTTTAAGGATGTTTAACATTTCAAAAATAATGTTCCTGTGAGGTTAAATACCAACTGAGACCGAACGTTTCAACTGCAATATTCTGAGGATGTTTTGGTGATGTTGAGAAGTGACAATTCATACAATGTTCTTTTATAAAACGTTCCCACAATGTTACATGAGAACAAAGGAAGAACATTTTCAAAGTAACATGCAGAACCTGTTGTTGACGACTGAGAGTACACAACATTTAATGAAAATGTGATATAATTCAATATGATAAAAAACAAAAAACTAATTTTAAACATTTTTACAATGTTAATACCCTAACTTTAAGGAAACCTCTGAAAACATTACTCAGAGTTTAAACATTGCACTGTAACATTCTCAGAACGTTTTTACAACCAAAAATTGGTTAGCTAGTTGTTAGCTAGCAAACAGCTGTTAGCCACATATTTAAAGCTAACTATGTGTATTTCTACAAAAACATGGACATTAAACTAAGCTGTGTTTGTAATTATTGACGTTATAATGTAAATTTAATGATAGTGTTTTATTTGGGGCACAATTTCTAGATTAATTATCCGTTTCACGTGTATGTTGGAGTTAGCTTCGTTTTAGCCATAAACAGACGTTAGCTTTTATTAGATTAATTATTTAATTGGGATATTTTCGTTGATAAACTTAGACTGTAATAACGTGGATATATCGGGCGTGTAGTTTGCATTGTTGGTGTTTCTTTATAGTGTTTCGTTATCACGTTTATTTGGAGGTTAGCAGCTTTCTGTTAGTCAAGTGTTGGAAATCCGCCAAAGTTTTGTAACATTAGCCGATGCTAAAAGTCGATAGAGCTAAATGACAGTGTTAGCCTTTTACAATAAAACCCCAAAACGTGTTAGTTTGCGGTTATTACAGTTTTATCAGATTATTTAAGCTGTTATGTAACAGTTTCCACCACACACGCTATTTATGAGTCGCGTTTTCCGACAACTTTTCGAAGTTTGTGCAACTTTGTGGTTGTATAACGTTAGCATGCTAGCCACTGTTAGCACGCAGATGTTCGACACTAACTGCTCATTATTGATGGCGTCTCTAAGAAGACGAAGCGCACGTTTATTACCGAGAAAACGACAAATAACGAGGAAGTGAATTTAGCTTAAAGTATTTAAAAAGATGAATGTGACTGCCATGTTGCAGATATCCCTCCGCCTACATTTGCAGGCATAGAATGGAGCTGGCGGAGGGATACCGTGGCGCAAATAGACCCACACGGTGTGCCCGGAGCCAACTAACAGCAAACATCAGCCAGCACACTAAGACCACTGATTCACTCATTATTTTCGGGGAAAAACGCCGTTTAAACGCGGAATTTTTCCGGAATAAGTATTTACGTGGCATATAAAAGGCTCGGATAAGGTAAGCGGACGGCCGCTCTGTTATGTTAAGTGAATATCAGAGTTAATGAAGTCATTGAGTAGCTGCTAGGCTAACCGTTAGCATGTTAGCAGTGGTAGCTGCATGTTGAGGGAGGGGGGCTAGCTGCTGTGAGCAGCAGGAACATTTCTGCAGAAAAAAATCTCACCCACAGTTTGTTTTTAACACCTTAAGTGTAAATAAGTGGACAGAAAGTACGCGTGAAGGCAGTAATCTTTAGCATGTAGCATGCTCCGTGGCTACACTGTTTGGATGTGTTTTTAAATTAGCTTATAGCTTGCTAACTTAGCATGCTAACAGACTGAGCTAAATCTGTCAAAGCTGTGTTGCTTCTTGTTTTGTTCTCGATCAGTTAACACGTTAACAACTCAGCGAGAACAACTTTAAACCACATTAGCTGTCATCTAAAGTTATATTTAAATCTTAATTTTGTTAAACATAAAGTAGAAAGTCAGCTGATTTTATACCTCACTCTGAAAAACAGAGTTAGCTTTGAGCTAACAGTTATCAGGGTGGTTAGACAGACTAATCAATGTGTAATTAAATATATTCTTGAATTAAATAATGCATTAGGTGTTTGTATATTATGATTCAACTGGACGTTTACTGATGTCTAACAGAAAAAAATATATATTTGTGTCTACAGTTTACTGTATTGGTGAGAGAAGTACAGAGATCTTTTATTTTATAAAAAGTATTAATACCACAGTCTCCAAATACACAGTTACAAGTAAAAGTCTTGCTTAAATTAAAAAGTAAAGCAAGTTTATTTATATAGCACCTTATCATATACAAATGTTATTCAACTTGCCTTACAGTCAAAAGATGAGAAACAATAAAACCAAATTAAATTAAATAATAATGTAAGATTAATAGCACGACAGGCAGGTTTAATAACAGCACAGACAAGTTTAAAAACTAACTGATAAATTACCAAAAAAATATGAATAAAAATACGTCAAAAGACGTTAAAAAATAAAACTGAGTAAAATTCAAGAATAAAGCAAGATAAATAATATGACAGACAAATTTAAAATCTAGTTTATAAGATAAATAAATGGACCACAAAATGTTTCATGAAAATATGTCAAAAGATTAGAATAATAAATCTAAATTATAGTAAAGACTAAAGTAAGAAAAATAACAGTTTAAATAAGTTTAAAAAAAATTATAAAATAAATAAAAGTACCACAAATATAAGAAAAGTATTGGCATCAGAATGTATTTAGAGTACCAAACGTTCTCAATATGTACAATCATCCATTATTTAATAATATGTATTTTATGATTGGATGATAATTGATTAATGATAATTGGATAATAATAATAATTTAAAAAAGAAAAGAAAATGCGTCCTCCTCCTGCAGCTTTTTGTCTGAAGCCCCCCCCCTCACATTTACAGACGTATGTACACGCTTCTGCAGTAACCCAGTGTTTACATAAACATTAATTAATTGATCTTATTTCGTTGTGGCGTTGCACACAGCTCATTCGCTCAGCCCGTCCTCGCCCTACACTCTCTGTTTATCAGACCGCAAATGAGACAAGAATTAGGTGCCAGCCACCTTACGGTCCCTCCGCCTCGATCCAGGACTTAATCAGGAGGAGGCCAGGCAGCAGCGCTGGGGACAGACCTCAGGTCAGCTGCTCACACACACACCCCGCAGGGCTGCTGGGAGTCCCGGTGGGCTGATGGCCTGTGGTAGTGGCAGGCCTAACTTGTGTAACAGCTGGCTAGATTCGGGTTGTTGCGGCCGCTGACTGGTCGTCCGTCTCCTCCTCCAGTCAAAGTGATCTGGGGCGGTGGGAAGTGAGGCGAGGACACGCTGTGATTCGAGGCTCTAACTAACGTTAGCCACATAAATGTGAGCTTGAAGTGGCAGCTGGCAGCCTTTAGCTCCTGATAGCGGAAAGCTAAACTATCAGCAAAGTTTCTCTCCGTCGCTCACACTTTGATGGTATTCAATACGTTTACATGCACAGTTTAGTGCAGCTACAGTGAGAGCTCAGGTAGGACATTTGATGTGACTTCTGTCCTCGTCCCAGTATGCAAGCAGCGGGGGATAATCCAGTCATCGATGAAGTGTGTCTGACTCCTCCACGGCCGGTGGAGAAATGCCCCCTCTGGACTCTTTTCCCTACATTATAAAAATGGAAATCTATTAATTTCTTTCATTTTGCAGGACATTTCTATCCTAGTTGCTCATTGCCTTTTCCTCATGTTTTAGCAAAAATAATCAAGCCAAGTTGCTCAGGGTTCAAAGGTTTAAATACGTGTTAAAGGCTTCTGAATGCAAAGTTTTCAAAGGGTTAAAAATTCAAACTTATCAATAAATCGTTAATTTTATTATTCAGAATTTGTCTTTGATGCTTTAACCCTTTGAAACATAGACCGAATTTGGTTTTCTCGTGCTGCGTTCAGATGCCTTTTACATGCTAAATGACCCTTTGAAAGCTCAGCAAATTGGTCCGACTTCTTTATAACCATAGGGGAGAAATCTTTGACAAATTTTATATAAAAAAACAACTTAACATTTTATCTTAAAAAAGGGGAGTTTTATCAGAAAAAAGTCCCAAAAAATATTAATTTAAAAACGTGTCTTAAAAAAGGCGAGTATTCTCAGAAAATAGTCCAAACAAAATTAATCTAGGAATTTGTCTTAAAAAAGGCGAGTTTTATCAGAAATAAATTTTAAAAAATTAACTTAAAAAATTGTCTTAAAAGAGGGGGGTATTATCAAAAAATAGTCAAAAATTAGGGAAAAGTGTCACGAAAATATAATATATTAAACAAAATAATATATTTTTATTTTTAGCACTTCTTTAAGGTCATTTTCTTGTCTGTCTTTTGGCTTCTTTTTTGTTTATTTTTTAAGGTCATTTTCTTGTAACTTTTTAAACTTTTTAAAAAATTTTAGGCCATGTCTTGTTCTGTTTTTTGGTAACAATTTTCTCTGGTTTCAAAGGGTTAAATTAGACCACGTGCACTGGTGTGACGATAATAACATACAGTCTGTCTCATGTGAGGGTTTGTCTGACAGGTGTGTCCTCTCTGCAGGTGATGGAGGTGCAGAGTGCAGCAGGAGGCGCTGACCTGCTGATGGAGTGTGATGAGGAGGAGCAGGAGGTTTGGCCTCAGACACCAGACACACACAAAGAGGAGGAGGAGGAGGAGGAGGAGGAGGAGGGGGGACACAATGAAGGTGAAGAGTTAAAACAAACATGTTGCTGTTCTCAGATCAGTCAGTGTTTGTAATACGTGATGTTTGGCGCTGATACATTATTATTACATGCGCCAAATCATCATTATGAGACTCCGGTTAATGCCTCTTTTTTAAGCGTAACACCTGAATCTGGACAAAAGCTGAAATTTCTCTTTTTTGGACACTAACAACAACCGAAGAAAATACACAAAATGATGTTTAAACGGAATAAATAAATGAAACTTCAGATGAAATGTTTCTCCCTCGTGTCTCTGCAGCTCTGGAGGCTGCCGCCAGTCCGATGGAGGAAACGTACGTCCCAACAGTCACGGTCATCCCCATCCCAGTTCAACCAGTCAGCAGCTGCAGCCCCCCCACACACCACAGCACAGAGCAGGTAACAGACGCTTCTGCATTAATCCACGAGTCCAAACAGAGCAGCCACGTGTGGTGCTGGTGAATATTTCGAATATGAATTGTCCAGCTCCAAAAATATAAAATCAGTACATTGTGGCAGAAGTTTTGGCCGCCAATAAATAAATAAATAAATGTCTAATAAACCCTGATGACGACAGTTTCAGATTCATTTATGACTAATTTGCGAAGGATTGTAGCGACTTAAAGAGTTTCATTGAGGTAAAGAGTTAACCATGATGTGCTCTTTCAGAAAATGTGATTACGTTCATGTTTCCGTCGTTATTGTGTAATTAACAATCTGTGTGTGTGTGTGTGTGTGTGTGTGTGTGTGTGTGTGTGTGTGTGTTCAGTCTGCAGCAGCTCTGAGCTTCAAGGTGAACGGTCGGCTCGTCCAGCTGCCTGGAGGTCAGTTCACTTCAGTCTGTCGTTCTAGCTGATTAAACTGACCTCAGGTCAGTCTCTGAACGTTTTCACAGGAAGTTCCTGCAGAACAGATTCAGATCTTTACGTTCTGTTTGTGGCTTTTCCTCATCTGGACCCCAAAATGCTTTTCTAGGAACAGTTTGTTGGCTCTGATTACTTCTGTGGTGTTTTTTTCGGTCGTGTTTGAACAGCAGATAAAAATCAGTAACCTGTCGCTTTTTTATCAGTTTAACCCTTTAGGGACTGTTTGGATCATTTTAGTCTCTTTTAATTCTTCATGCATTGATAATCGTGTGTGTGTTCATGCATATGTCCTAAATGTAGTCCAGATTCAGATCAGTGAATTTGCAGCTCAGCTCCTACAGTAAGTCTAAAATACACTGTGGAAACTAAATAGTTAAATTCAGACTGTTCAGGTCAAAAATGCTCCATTAAAAGGAAATACATGCTATTTGCACTATGTGACCTGTCACAATCAATGCTGCTGCTAATCGCTGACATATCCCAGACTGTCAGCAGCTAAAACTAACAAAAAAATCTACTTAGCATGGAGTATATTGAAAATGATTACATTTTTTGTGTGTTTTTTTCATGTAAAAACATGGCATCATGACAAAAACTGGCATTGAAAGGCTTGAAATTCTAATAATTAATGAATATTTGATATTTATGATTAGGACCGATGTTGATTAAAACGACAAGTCAGTTAAAGTACAAAATAATCTTAATGCATAATACTTTTTTAAGATTGATTTTTAAAAGTATATTTTGTGTGCTGAGCGATACGAGTGTGTGATATTAAAGCGGGCCCTAAGGGGTTAATCACACTGTTGATTCGATTTGAGCTTTACAGGATCAATAACTGACAAAAACTGAAACTGTGTGTTTAGTTAAATTTGGTATAAATGAGTTTTTTGTCCCAGTGTTGTGCAGTGTTTGCTGCAGGACGTCTCTGTCCTCTCATGGATCCTCTGCAGCAGTTTGATCTTTGTCTCATCTGGTTCTGCGTTGTTCCTGCAGGCGGCGCCGCAGAGCTGAAGCTGCGCTCTCATCCCGGAGGTTCAGCCAGCGGTTTCACTACAGTCCACATCGACCGTCCTGCAGCTGCTCCTCAGGCCGACCCCACCCCCATCATCACAGGTAAACCACACAAGACGAACGGTGGCAGCCGCGGGGACGTCAGCCACAGGACGCCGAAGGGCCTTCTGCAGCTCGACGGCTCTCGTACGTCACTGTTTTGGCAGAAGGGGCGACATGGCCGTGAAATAATAATGGCGTTATTGACACGACAAAAATACTGTGAACGAAAATGCTGTGAGTGTTATGAATGTATTTGTCATAAATGTAGTTCACCTTTTAAATATTCAGAAAAAACTGAACAGAAGTTATCCTTCGGTTCTTTAGTTTGTAAACAACAACAGTAACTCAGAGCGGGAGTCAGATTCTGTGTAAGATGTAAATATTACAAGAAAATACAATGAATCAAAAATGAAAGGGCCTCACACCCGCGTGCATGTCGGGGGGAAATGTCGGGACGCCGGCTGAAACGTGATGATGTAAACTGATGGAAATAAAATGATAATGTTTCACAAGGCTTACAGCGAGTAGGTGGCACAATGAGTATGAAAGGTAACTGACATGTTGATGTACATACATATATATATATATATATATATATATATATATATATATATATATATATATATATATATATATATGTATATATGTATATATGTATATAGTATGTATGTATATGTATATGTATATGTATATGTATATCTTGACCTCAGTGTCTCTGTCGTCCAGGTGTGGTCTCAGGTGAAGCTGCTCAGAAGGTCTTGAGCATCCACAGTGTCAACTTCGTCCCCGGCCCCTCTCTGCCGGGGCTGAAGACCACGGCCTCCGTCCCCGTGATCCCCGGGGCCCCCCCCATCATCCTCACCTCCCCCGTGGGGCTCAGCTCGCCGTGGACCTTCACCCTCACCTCACCGTGGACCATCATCTGTCCGCAGACCGCACCTCCACCTCCAGCCTCACAGACTCCAGCTGGAGAAACCACACCGCTCCGCTCAGCGACTTCACCTGCAGCCTTAAACACTACACCTGCAGGCTTAATGACATCACCATCAGCCGTACAGACTACAGCTACACCTCCACAGATTACACCTGCAGCCTTAAACACTACACCTGCAGCCTCAAAAACTACACCTGCAACCTCAAAAACTACACCTGCAGCCTCAAAAACTACACCTGCAGCCTCAAAAACTACACCTCCTGCTATAAAAACGACCCCTGCAGCCTCAAAGACCTCAAAGCCCGTGACTTCCCTTAAACTGAAGCTCAAAGGTTTGTCACACGTTACTTTTTAAGGTCAAACTGATGTTAAAATTCTTCACACTGCAGATTTAAACCCTGATTTCTTTGAAAAAAAAAATTTTAATTTCAGTTTTGGTGAAGCGTTTCCAACACTCATACCGTGTATTGATTTTATATTTTTCAGGTCAGCTGGGACACGTCCCACCGCCCGACTGCTGCGTCTGCTTGTCTCAGTACAAAATCATCACGGCGCTCAGAGGATTCATGTGTGTAAGTGTTTGTTTTGTTTTCTCCACAGCTTTATAAACACATGAACATGTCAGGTAACAAGAGCACAAACAGGCAGGCAAGCACAGATAATTGTTTTTTTAATTTAATTTTTAAAATGTGTTTATTTCATTATAATTATTATATTTACTTATTGATACATTTTTATTGTTTATTTCTCTATGACTTAAATACACATTATTGTGATTCTGTGTCTTAAAAAAAAATGTTGGTTCCCCCTGCTGGGATGCACTGTGTGTTTTCATGCATGGACTTACAATTGTGGTCTTTCTTTGTGATATTGCTCCTCCTCCTCCTCCTCCTCCTCCTCCTCCTCCTCCTCCTCAGCTGTGCAGCCCGGCGGTCGCTCAGAGTCTGAAGGACCTGAAGAAGAAGAAACACGGGAGGAGGAGCAGAGAAAAGAGCAAGACGTACAAAACCTCCAGCAAAGTGTCCAAGACTCGAGCTGCACCGTCTGCTGTGAGTTCACGAGTCCGACTCACGTCACCTCTCATCACCTGTTAGTTTTTACGCATAAACTGGCGTCGTACCGCAGAGCTCTGGACCGTGTTCCCTACAGTCTCATCAGTTAATCAATTAATCAATCAAATTTTATTTATTTAGCACCTTTCAAACAAATCGAATGCATTTCAAAGTGCTTTACAGTTTGACTGAAGAAACAAGAACAACAAATGAATTCAGCAAAAATGGACCTTAAAAAGTTTGCTGCAGATAATCGATGCGGATACTAAAATGTGCGACTACTAAACGTAAATGATAGGAGCAAAATAACCAAATCTATACATTTTAACGTCAGTTAAACACTGTTTCCATGCTTTCTGCCATTTCTGCTGCTCTGAAATGTCACGCAAACATCAACTTGGCAACTCGGGTATCAGCGAAATTTTCCAATTTCCGTCTCGTCTTTATAACTTTGGAGGGCCGTTCATGTGCTCGTAACTCGTAAATACGGTAAGTACGATATTTCAGAGGAGTACGTGGAGGCGGCGTGTGTTCGTGTTGTATTCGTCCATGACAACAGTGAGTGTAAAAAAGAGTAATACCCACCTGAAAATGCTCTGAAAATGCGCTCCTGTCGTCTCTACACAGCACAAAAAGAAGAGTAATCAGATTACTGAGGGTAAACATGCCGAAGATTTCTGCTTTTTGAATCACATGAATCTACTTCCTGTGTGTCTCCTTCAGCTTAAAGCGGTCTCTCCGCTCCAGAGGACCCACAGACCGTCTGATGACTTCCTGTCAGACCGCTTCCCCATCGCGGCCCCGTCCTCCACCACCTGCAGCCCCCTGAAGGACCAGCTGGAGCCTCTGCCCGAGCCGCCTCACGGTAAACTGGTTATAATGGTGGAGGACTTTTACTACGGCTCCGACCCCGGACAAAAATCCATCCGATCCAACTCGCAGGATCGAAGCAACGCCGGGCCGTACCGCTGCATCCACTGCCCGACAACGCTGTGCAACAACATCAAGTGAGACACACACACACACACACACACACACACACACCTGTATGAGTCAAAACTAAATGTAAAAGTGATTCACACTTTATTTGACTCTACTAGAAAAAAAACTGTCTCCGTCCGTCAGGTTGATGTCTCACATGAAGCAGCACGCGTCCACGATGTCTCAGGAGTCAGGAGACCTGGACTCTGTGTGTCCTCACTGTTTCCGTCGCTTCTCGTCTCCGTTCAAACTGCAGTGTCACCTGGAGGCCGTTCACAGTCTGTGCGAGTCCACAGGTTTGCAGCACACACACACACACGCACGCACGCACGCGCACACACACACACACACACACACACACCTGTACATTAACGTCAGCATTAAAACCAGAAAATAAAATGTCATGTAATCAATATATCGGATACTGAATCGGTGATAAATCTGTAAACTGAGCTGATTGTAGAGATCTTCTGTGTGTGAAGCGTCCGTGTTTTCACACACATTTTAATTCTGGTTTTTAAAACAGAAACTTTTGTGTGATTTTAATCACAGATATCTCGTTAGAACCTAAAGAGGATCTTGTTGGTCTCATAAGATCCTTCACTCAGGCAGAGCTTTGTCTTATAATAACGGAGATAGATTTATAACCACAACGTGGATGCTGTCGGGAAGAAATCGACGTTCTTTTTTCACTCTGAATGTTTTATGTTTCCTCTCCAGCGAAGTGTAAGATCTGCGAGCTGGACTTCAGCAGCGAGGCCTCGTTCCTCTGGCACATGAAGAGCACTCACAAACCAGGAGAGATGCCGTACGTCTGCCAGGTCCGACTCTGCAAACCCTCACGCCCTCTTCATCAGCAGCACTGTTACATACACCGTGTGTGTGTGTGCATGTGTTTAATGTGTGTTTAATGTGTGTGTGTGTGTGTGTCCCGCAGGTGTGTAACTTCAGGTCGTCGTTCTACTCCGACATCTGGTCTCACTTCCATCAGGTTCACTCCGACACCAA
This sequence comes from Plectropomus leopardus, assembly GCF_026936395.1. NCBI lineage: Eukaryota > Metazoa > Chordata > Actinopteri > Perciformes > Serranidae > Plectropomus > Plectropomus leopardus. Next base: position 33,076,816 of record NC_142192.1, on the reverse strand, counting down.
ATACCTGCTGTGTCAGTACTGTCTGAGAGTGATGCACAACAACAGCTGCTACCAGCAGCACTTCACCCGACACCAGGTACTCTGCTCTGCTCCTGCTCTGCTCCTGCTCTGCTCCTGCTCCTGCTCTGCTCCTGCTCTGCTCCTGCTCTGCTCCTGCTCCTGCTCTGCTCCTGCTCCTGCTCTGCTCCTGCTCTGCTCCTGCTCTGCTCCTGCTCTGCTCTGCTCTGCTCCTGCTCCTGCTCCACTCTGCTCCTGCTCTGCTCCTGCTCTGCTCTGCTCTGCTCCTGCTCTGCTCCTGCTCTGCTCTGCTCCTGCTCTGCTCCTGCTCTGCTCTGCTCCTGCTCCTGCTCCTGCTCCTGCTCTGCTCCTGCTCTGCTCCTGCTCTGCTCTGCTCTGCTCTGCTCTGCTCCTGCTCCTGCTCTGCTCCTGCTCTGCTCCTGCTCCTGCTCCTGCTCTGCTCCTGCTCTGCTCCTGCTCTGCTCTGCTCTGCTCCTGCTCTGCTCCTGCTCTGCTCCTGCTCTGCTCTTGCTCTGCTCTGCTCTGCTCTGCTCTATTTTTTTATACTACACTCTCTTTACTCTCATTTACTCTACTTCGTTCTGCTCAATTTAACTTTACATTACTTTGCTTCATTCTAGTTTACTCAACTTTACTCCACTACGCTCTAGTTCGTTCTGCCCTGCCTATATCTACTCTTGTTATTCTCGTGTTATTCTGCTCTACTCTACTCTACCTTACGCTGCTCTACTTTACTGTACTCTGCCTTTTTTTAACTCAAATTTGCTCTGCTTCATTCTGCTCAACTTAACTTTACTCTGCATTACTTTACTGTGCTTTACTTTATAATACAATACTCTAATTTACTCTACTCAACTTTACTTTACTCTACTTTGTTGATTTGTACATGGACTGCACTGACCTCCGTCTGTGGAGGAGCAGAAGAGATTTCTTCAACTTAACTTTACAAACATCTGACAGAAGGTGTGTGTGTTTCTGTGTGTGTGTGTGTGTGTGTGTGTGTGTGTGTGTGTGTGTGTGTGTGTGTGTGTGTGTGTGTGTGTGTGTGTGTGTGTGTGTGTGTTTCTGTGTGTGTGTGTGTGTGTGTGTGTGTGTGTGTGTGTGTGTGTGTGTGTGTGTGTGTGTGTGTGTGTGTGTGTGTGTGTGTGTGTGTAGAGGAAGCACGTGTTTGGCTGTGACAAGTGTCGCCTCCACTTCCTGTACATCAGAGAGCGTATTGAACACAAGATGTACCACGGGACCCACATCAGACCTCCCCAGCTCATCGGACTCAAACCTGGAACGAAGGTCAGCCCGCCTGGACTCCACCGTGACATCACGACCATTTAACAGCGTCTCCCTCCCGAATAATGTCAGATTGTACTCGGGTCAGAGGGTCTGACGTCAGCCTCTCTGTGTGCAGGTGACTGTGAGGACGTACTCTGTCGTCCCGGGATCCGAGAAAGAAGACGAGCGGACGAAACCAGTCGCTCTGTGCAAGGTCAGTCTGTAACAACCATCGAGCTCCTAAACTTTGGGAAAGGTTCAGAAACAGGAGCGGACGATATACACAAAATACTCGAGGTGTCACGGCTTGTTCCGTGTGTGATTTATGAAATCTAGTATAAACTGTCACGTTGGTTTTTTTTGTTTTTTCCCTCTCTCCCCTGCAGCTCCTCGCCTGTCACAGTGTTTATTTTGGCAGCGATTTTAGATTTAAATCTCAGTCTTGAGACAAAATACTTAACGGCTTTAATTAGATTTTGGTCATTTTAATCCTTTAGTCTTAGTCGACACAAAAACCCAAAACTTTTCAGAGGAAAATTTAAGCCAAGATGTTTTTTTTTAAATAAATTGAATAAAAGGCCCATGGTTCCTGCTTTGATTTATTTAATTATAACAATAATTATTTAAGATTTAATTATCAAAGTATATTATTTAACTTTCTTATGACCATATTTTATTAAATGTAATTATAACAGTAGTGTATTAAACTCTATTATATGACAGTAGCTACTTTTTTCAACTTAATTGTACCTGCAGTTCATCAATTTTGTATTTTAGAAGTTAAAATTAGTTTAAAGGACATTCAAAGATATCGAGATATATATTGTGTGTCCCGATTCAGCCCTAAAATATCACAATATTATTTTGATACCGTATCGCCCAGCCTGATTCAGACTTCAGTCTGGACTTTAAAACGTCTGAAATCAGGAGGAAGTTCCGTGTTTACCTCTAATCAGCGTTCGTTATCGTGCTGAGGTGAGACGGTGAACTTGATAAACATCATCACTGTTTCTTTGGCGACGTTCACGAACAGATCCATCGCAGGTGCTGTTTGCTTTTACTCACGTTGTTTTCTTATGTGCTCCAGGTGGTACACGTGGACCCGCCCCCGCCCAAACAGGAAGCTCCGAAGAGGAAACCAGTGACGAGTCTGGGACCCCTGCTGTCCGCCATCACCGAGGAGAGGTACTCCAACACACACCAACACACTCCAACACACACCAACACACTCCAACACACACCAACACACTCCAACACACACCAACACACTCCAACACACTCCAACACACACCAACACACTCCAACACACTCCAACACACACCAACACACTCCAACACACTCCAACACACACCAACACACACCAACACACTCCAACACACACCAACACACTCCAACACACTCCAACACACACCAACACACTCCAACACACTCCAACACACACCAACACACACCAACACACACCAACACACACCAACACACTCCAACACACTCCAACACACACCAACACACACCAACACACACCAACACACTCCAACACACTCCAACACACACCAACACACTCCAACACACACCAACACACACCAACACACACCAACACACACCTGGACCCTGTTTCAGAGCGCGATCAGTGAAAACTCTGAGTATGTCGAGCCTGAAATGAGGAAAACTCTGAGTTCAGCGTCACCCTGAGTCAGTTACTATGGCAACATGCTCCGTGAAGCACGAATTAATTCAAGGCTGCTGCGTCAGGAGAGGCTGATCAGAGCCGCCTGGATGTCCGATTGTTCCCGCGGCAGGCAAGAGCGACCCTCCTATATCACATATCAAATATTACACATCCTGGGTCGGCACTATTATAAGAGGATATAGAAAATTATATTACAATATATGAACTTAATTTATACATTCTTAAAAAGGTTTCTACGTTTTATGCATATAAGACACGACACAGTTTCTGACTACGGTCAGAGGTAAAACAACGACCAGACTCCCGGCGTTTTTTGTCTATTGGAAGACATTTACTGAACATTCACACTTAGGCAGTTATTTGACTGGTGGCATTTCGATCTTCTGAATTGTGCACATAAAAGCCTTAAATTGTGTTGGAAAGCTACATGGACTATTTTCAATTTAGAGCGTTAGACTCGTAGATTTTAATTCAGTTTCAAACTCTGCACGCCTCCTAACGGGCGCAGTGTCTGACCCTCTACACCAGGCCGGCTCGGGAGTTTTTTCTAAACTAGATGGCGGGTCAGAACATAATCAAAGGCCAATTTAAGATATTGATTAATTTAAAAAAAAAAAAAAGCAACTGAAATTTGTGACAGACTGCCTTATAGGCCGTGTGTGGGATATGCAGAGAATGGATACAAATAACTCAAGAAATAACAGAGGACACGGATAGACGCATTATGAAATTAAATCATTAATTTCAGATACAGAATTAAGTCATCAAATGCTCTAATGAGCTCGGTTTTATTTCCTCTTTTCACATGGCAATATGAAATGATGAATAATAAATATGTAGACCGACCATGTAGCAGAGCGTCCGTGAATCATCCGTTCATTCAGTTATTCAATTCTGACGAACTACAAAACAAAACAGAGATTCTTTTTCTTTTTGTTTTTCTGGAGAAAATATGGAAAAAAGACGTGTTTTTTCTTAAATAAACAAGAAAACTAAAACAAAATAACTAGTCCATTTACGTTGTTCTTTGTTTTTAATATTTATGGTTTCACTTTACTGCGGCTCAGAGTTTAGGAGCCGACAGGTGAGAAGATTTCGGACATTTTTCAGGAGTGAACAAACTGACGAACAGCTGCCGTAAAGAGACTTTAAAACTCAGAGTTACGACCAACTTCAGCTTCTGATGGAGCTGCAGTCAGACTGAAGACGCGTGTGTGTCGCGCTGTAACTTTCACACACAGTACGGAGCAGAGAAACACGTATCCTCCTCCGGTCAGCTGTCTGGCTCAGAGAGTGCCGTTAGCAGCTGTCATGATCCAACTAAACCAAACTTTAATGAAAACGCTCAACACAGCGTCCACTTACGCCGATGGAAAGTTTTGAATCTTTTTTTTCTCACGTTGCATCGTAATCATGTATCATTCGTGTATCAGTGAACCTTCAGGACGTCCCTCACCACGTGTCCTCTCTCTGTCTGTGTTTCAGCGTCTCTCGTCCGTCTCCGCTCTGTGTCGAGTGTCTCTCTGCAGTCCAGAACTTCAGGACGCACTTCCCGTCTCTGGTCACCTGCTCGCTCTGCCACTTCGTCACCTGCTGCTCCACGTCCTACGCCAACCACATGATCAAGTAGGTCTCAGCTAACAGCGTGATCCTTAGATATATTTTTAGATTTAGTCGTTTTTTAGCGTCTAAAATGTCTCTCAGAGCCTAAAGTGACGTCGTCAGATTTTTCGTTTCAGTGGACAGTTCAAACACAGAGATTCAGTTTATAGTGATATAAAGAGATCATGTGACAGTTTATGATTCATGAATTACTTAAAAGGTTCAACTGTTATCAAAGTGTTGAAGACACAAAATATTTACGAAAATATCTATGAGTTTTTCTTAATTTTTTACAGCCTGACTTTTTTCAGTTGGAAACATAACTGATGTTTATCATTAATTATTTATTTTTGTAGAAAAACAGTTTTGCTGAGATTTTGTTTAAATATTCAAGTCAATTAAATTCATTTAAAACAGCCCGATATCATAAATCAAACATTTTTTAAACAAAATATTTTTCAACAATTATCTAAATTGTTGAGGTCACAAAATATATGTGACATTTTTATTTATTTTTTGTAGAAAAACAGTTTTACCGACATTAATCTTATTAAAGTTTAATCTTAGCAAAACTGTTTTTCTACAAAAAAAAGTTTCAAACTGAAAAAAAACTTGTTTTGCATACTTGTTTTGTTCCACGTATGAAGAAAAACTCTTAATATGCTAAAAATGTCGTGTTTCAGTGGTGTAATTGTGCAGGATAATTGTGTCGGTGTGTTTCCTCTGACGTTAAACAAAGTGCATTTCTGTGTGTTGATGTAATTTTTGTGGTTTTCACAGTAATCATGCGAGCAGCAGGAAGAATCCCCCGTACCTCAGCATCTTCCAGTCAGAGCGCAGGTATTTATTTTATTTTATTTATTTATGTAGTTTGTCTGTAAATAAAAACTCATTTAGTCACCGAACATCTTTCATTTATATTTCAGGTTTTTTAAAGGAGTTTCTGAAGTTGGTGAAACATGTTGTGTGTTTTATATCAGTGAAATCCAGGCAGAGAAACACACCATGGATCTACTTTTTAGTCAGGTTTCATTCTGTTATGTGTCATGTGATAATAATAACAATCAGCCTAATAATCACTTAATAATTAACCCTTAGCTTTAATACCACACACACTCGTATCGCTCTGCGCACAAGATGCGCCTTCCAAAACCAAGCGTTAAAATGTATTATACATAATATTATTTTCTACTTCATCAACCAGCATCAGTCCTGATCCTAAGTATTAAATATTCATTAATTAATAATATTTTAATATTTTCAGAATTTTAACCCTTTAAATGCCAGCTTTTGTCATGATGTTTTTAGATGAAAACAGATGTTACACGTTTAAAACAAACAGGTGGTTTAGAAATAAATCGATGCTATTTGTTTATTGGTGAAAAGGTGTGTCAATAATGTGTGTGTGTGCATGTGTGTGTGTGCGTGTGTGTGTGTGTGTGTGGTTTTTTTTAACAGGTTGTCTCAGACGTTGAGATGTCTGTCGTGCAAATTCACCACCAGCAAAGGAGACATGATGGCGAATCACCTGACAGAGAGGCCAGGACATCGCTGCTTCTTGTTGGCACACTACGGTAATACACACACACACACACACACACACACACACACACACAAATACAAATATTTTTTAACCATCACCTTAAACCACGACATATTGCACCAAATATCGCCGTGAAGACAGCGATATAAAGAGTTATTGCACATTTAAAATCATACTGCACATTTGAAGTATGATAAATAAATGATGGAACTTTAGTTTTCAACTTTAGAGGCTGAAACGATGAATGCACCATATTTCTTACTCAAGTACTGCAGTAAAGCACAAATTGGAGTTAATTATACTTTACTTTTATGTTTCAGGGCCGAATATTAATGGACCACAAACACAGAACCAACAACCAGCTGACAACTCTGACAGGTAAATATTGATCGGAAATATCCAGATCAACACGCTGATCCAGCACTCCAGGTTCTTCACAGTTTAAGCCTTCCAGGAAGGAGAATTTGAGGCTTTTAATGTGAAGGAGCATCAGGTGATGAGATGTTTTGAGTTATCTCATTTGTATTAAGTGTAACTCTACAGCAGTGGATCCCAGCCAGTCCAAAAAAATGGGTCCAAATTTCTCCTTAGTCACTAGTTCAAGGTCCCCGCATTGAAGAA